>NW_027451467.1:0-140000 GCF_964194025.1 Convolutriloba macropyga
AAAAAAGAGTTTTGGGTTAAAATTGCTTGTGCTTGTTTCCACGTGGATCTTAGGCCCAAGGCTATTAACCCCTCTTAAGACGCGCAAACACGCTATTGGACTTTTTTAATGACCACTTTTGTTTATATGTCATTGTAATGATTTCTGTTTTCATCTCGAAAGCTATCCTACATCTTGGAAAGGATCGAGAAAGCAAAAAATCGGAAAATGTTCGATAAATCAATCCTTTTAAATGTTCTGTCTGTGAAAGTTCCGAGATTTATTCCGTTCGTGAAAGTGAATTGTTTGTTGTACAACTTGCTTATATTTTTTTAAAAAAAACTAGAAATCCAACTCTGATAGTACCTTAAAATCTTGTTGTTTTGAAGAAAAATTATTTGCCCAAAATCTCCGACCATAACTCTATTTCTTAAGTTTGGCAGAGAGACTGATAGTTGGAAAAGTGCGCTTTCAATGATTGAACAAACAGTATTGAATCCATTCACCAGGCCACTGCCAATTTAAAACTTTACCCAATTTTTTATTTTGGCTGCCACAGGCTACTGGTATCAAGCTGGCATTCTACGAAAGCGCATTCGCACTGAAGATCAGATGAATATTTTTATAATTGTTTCAACCAAGCACAAATTTTTTACAACGCATTTTATTCCTACACAAATGTACGAAGTAACCCTCACTGGTATATGCTCAACTGGGTTTTGTTGTGTCAATTTTCGCCGATCGATGTACTGATCTTAGAGAGTTTTGAGTAGTATCATTAGAAAGCCCGTACAGCGAAAAATACAGAATTGAAAAGGTTTGTTGAATTTTCTGTTCAATTTTACTAGAAGTATATAACAAAAACTGCTGTCAGAGTTTTTAATAATCTCAAAGAAGGCTAGTTTTACTTCTGTTTCCTCAAAAGTTATCACGGAATAAAAATGTCGCTAGTTTTTCGCTAACTTAAAACGATCATTATTCAAAATGCTTCAGTTTTTAAAAATCAAAAATTTTCTTGCCAAATTATCTATTTCGGTTACATGTGGAATAATTATTTGTTATTAATGGTATCGTCTTGTTTTGGTATCGTCTTTTTATGATCCTAATCCGGCGATGTTTTTTCTAAAAACTATTTCAGCAATTTCTTTTTGGATTGCCAGAATAGTTTTCTTTAAAATAAGGCTCAATAAAGTCATATAAGGATTTCAGAGAAAATTTAATAGTTACTATGGCCTGGACAATGTGTTTCACAGATTATCACTAATGACAGCTCCTGTTGTCTTCCCTAAATTTTAAAAGTTAACCTAGATAATGCCTCAGTTGATAACTTATGGCCTTATGTTCTTGTTATCGTATTTAACCTTCACAATAATTCACTTCCTTTTAAATTTTTCTCAGTTGTTTCTAGTCTCAGTAAGGACAGGATGCATCTTCTTCATAGTAATTAAATGCCTAATCATTCTTTTGTGTCACAATTTTTAATTAAATGTTTCGTTGCCTCCATAACATGAATTTTAAGAAAAACTCTTTGGACTTTTGGAACCTGACCGTTTTTGAAGTTGCTCTTTTTATTGGTTTCTCAGATTATCATCTTAATTACAGGTCCCGTTGATTTTTAAAGAAAATGCAATTGAACAAGTAGGATCTTTTTCTCAATTAGCATATAGTTTCAACGGTAGGATCTTTTTGTGGATTAGAAAGTCGTTTTAGAGGCTTCGAAAGAGTTTTCTTGCGAAGTGTAATTGAGTTTTTGCGATTTACCTGTACTTATCACGAGTTTTGTACTATTATCATATAATCTGGATGGTGGCATGTCTCAATGACGTCCTCTCATAAAGAAACGTTTTCAATGATTTCACTGATTAACTAATGGTATTTATGACCTTCAAAGATATTGTTTCGAGAAAACTGATCAAACTTTTGAGCTCTGCTGCCTTTTATCGCTTTATGACATTTTTTTTATTTATTCTACTTAGTGACATGTCATATCCACTTTTTTGCGAAACGCAATACAGGCCTTCATTGATTTTATCTTTCATCTGGTTTTGTTATGGTCAACTCTTTTTTTTTCACACATAGTCATTCTGAAACGAGGGTCCATTGATGTTCAAATGTGACCCAATTGAACAACAATATTTGCAGTTGATAACTTATGGTCGAATCTCCTTTCCATGAAAATATTCGAATTTTATACCGGTTTTTAATCATGGTTTTGTGGCTATGATAATTTTTGCTTTCTTGAAAATTTTGAAATATATGATATTTGCTTCGATTTTTCATTTTGTTTGTGTTCCATATTACACATATAATGACCTTAACAATGAGCTTCATTGACTTTGACAACGTTTTCGCCCAAAGTTTAAGTGATCTTTTAATTTTAGGATGTTTTGTAGGATTTTTTGCAATCGTTAGACATATTATGGATAATGACAGTTCTCAATGACTATTCATAGGGCTATAAAAGAATCTAAAACATAATTTCAGTTAGTCTTCCGACTTCGACATTAATCTTTAAAATATGAACGTATTTTTAAATTTTTTCCTTTTTGTTCTTCTTTTGTTACCTGTTCTCATTAAGGACATATACCTTATGTTTTCTGGTGAGGTACAATTTTCTTGCTATTTTAATTTCATCTGTTGCTTTATCTGATGCTATTTAGACTTTTGTCTGTTCTCATCTGAGGCCATTTTGACTTTGTTTTTGAGTGTTTCGAATTCTGGATATGGATTTTTGGCCATGATTAACGCTTGTTTTTTGATTTTTTTTCGTCTCCTAGTTTGAACAATGACACATCCTATGGGTTCTCTGAAAAGGAATTGTTGAATTCTTTTTCTCGGTAATGAAAAGTCCCAATGGCTCCGGAGGAGTTACAAAAGAACAAATCCAGTAATTTAGGTTGGAAGCTGATGACCTTGTCACTTTTTCTTCGTCTTATTGTTGAATTGTTACCGAGTCTCATTAGGGACATGACAGGTCCCATCTGCTTTGAAGTGATGTACAAGTTGATTTGTTTTGTTTACGTTTTATCTGATGATCTTTTGTTTTTATTAGTAATTTTGTCCATAAAAACAAGTTTTGGGTTAGGCCGTAAATAATGTTTATGTTGCTTCATTTTGTTTTTTGTCTTGTCTTGTAGCAGGTTTGTTTTTTTACTGGCAGGTAAAAATATTTCCTTCTGTTTTTGGTTTGCGTTTAACACAATTTTTCAATCTCATTTACCAATTGTTTTCGAATGCTATGTGTAATTTTGAAAGTTTTCTTTCTCTGCTTCATTTGGCCGACGAGTAAGTGAAAATGTGGATGTGTGGTGGAACTTTATGTGCAATCGCACATTGCCGAGCCTCCTTGTTCACTGTTCAAAACAAATTGTACATTTTGAAACACCATTACAATAACCAACACACAGTAACTATAAACATACCCGGCAGATTGCCGGAAAATAGCCGCCGTTGATTCCAATAAGCATGATTGGGATTGAAATAACAGAAGATATTTAAAAAAAAGATTTTTGTACAAAAACATTTTTTAAGTCCAATTTATTTTGATGGCATTTCGTAGTTGAACATACTTTCGTTTCTTAGAGAGAGGCTACAGGGGCTCTTACCAATAACAATAAGCATTAGAGATGGTAAATAAGAATCATAGGAACGACGTTCAAATAGCGGGCATCTAAAATTTGGCTTTATGGGTTTATCCCGTTTTTATTTCTGACATCCATTTTTGTACTAACTCTGTTCATTGTGAATTGCTTTGCTGAGCAACTGATGTTCAAAATCACTTTTAGCAGAATGAGAAAAGAGAGAAACTAGCCTAGAGAAGTCAAAAAGATTTCACGCAAAATGTTGAAAAGGCGGCAAAATGAGGTAAAGCGAAACATTTTTTTATTCGACGAAGTAAAAAAACATAGCAGGACAAGTCCTGGCGTACATTCCAAAGAATTTTCATTGACTAAACAGAAAACTAGACCTAGAACGGATTATGAGTGGATTGAGAAAACCATTTAGAAAAAAATCCGATCCAAAAAATCGAAAGAAACAGTAAAAATCAAAGTGAAATTGCCGCATGTGAACAAAAAACCACTAACGAGAAAGCGAATTTTTGTTCAAACACCGTTTTCTCACTCTACTTTATATTTAGAGCTAGAAAATTTCACGCCGCAAAACCACTCGCTTTTTCGCTCCACTTCCTGTTTCGGCGTGACCAAAATCACTACTCCAATTTGACTTCAGAAATCATGAAAATGTGTGAACAGATCTTAAAAAAAAGACAGCGCCCCAAAACAATTCAAATTTTTTGAATTGTAAAAAAAAATAGGAGCGCTATAATAGCCGGCTGAGAAGATGAGGGCGGCTATTAATCACCCAATACCTATTCAAATCTCCCTCATGGCTGATGCATTAATTTATGATTTAGCAATATCGGAAAAATCTTGTTTTAGAAACAAGGGAGCTGAAAAGAAACAAAATTTGATTTATTTTGTGCACCGATCTCTTCAACGACAACATAATCTTCAAATAAGATTGATATTTTATTCAAAGCATTTTTTAAACTGAAATTTCGTTTTTTCTTAATCTTTTAATTTTTCTTTTGGGATGGATGTTGTTTTTCCCGTGGAAGTTTTATTGAACCGAAAAGCGAAGGCCAAAGCAAAGGCTAAGAGAATTTATCTAGTACAAAAATATTTCAGATGCAAATAAAAGAATGAATGAGACTCTGCAAAAAGAGAATTGAACCAACGTGAACTTGCTTACCCAGCATACTCATTGTCTCCCAAATGTCAACAAACTCTTCTCTATCAGCCTTGGATTCTATTATATCCAGAGCCACTTTTGTGTGTTTCATCATGGACACAAAACTCCGATCCAGAATGTCAAAGTGAAATGCTGGTGTGATCAATTTCCTCCTGTGACGCCACTTCTCACCGTTGCTTGTTAGTAATCCAGTTCTGGAATATCTTTTATTTATATTAGAAATAATTCAGCTAAAACTTTATTTGAAGTCCCAATTTTATCTTTTTTTCTTTCGTGTCCCCAAGCTGTTTGGAGAGGTGCATATTATTTGCTGACCCCAGGCTCATTTGTCATATTTTTACGCAACCATTTTCTAACTAACGACACGCGTTCTGCGCTTGGGGGGCACAAAAGGAAAATCCCATTCAGCCGATTGAGACCGGTTATAATACGCCGGGAACTTGAAGCTGGTGTTGGCAAAAAGTGCACTTATTTATCCGTTTGCATTTACAGATTTTGTGCCTGTTTATTATGACATTCTAAGAGATCAACATTTTTCTTCAGAGCAAACAGACTGCGTTTTTCCGTTAATGTTTGAAATTCGGTCCGTGGATAATCTCCTTTGTAGTTAGGATGATAAAACTTTTCTAATCTATTCATAAATTTTTAAAGAAATTTAACGATTTTAAAGGCAGATTAATTTTGTATAACGATTTTGTAACCCTGTAACAATTTCGAAAATGCCTCTTAATAACTATTGCGGGCGAAGAAAAGAAGGAAACTTTATCATTATCGTGAGAAAATCCAGTGTTAGACATATTGCTATACGCACACAAAAAAATCAATTAGCAACAGGTAACTCGCTGAAATACTTCATTTATCCCCTATATTAACAAGGATGCTCGTTAATGTGCGTTCGCACATGATGTTCCGACCCGAGTTCATCTAAATTTTTGACTCAATGTCAATGATGAGATAATTAAAAATAGATGTTTGAGTTTAAAAAAAACGTCACAAAACCGAACTACTAATTGAATTGCACGAAACCATGCCTCATTACAGCGCTCACAAGATCTGCCATTAGAAAGACTACGAAAAAAAACAAACAGCAAAAAAAGCAAAAACAAAAATTTTTCAGCGAAGGTGCTAAAAGAAGAGAAAAAGAAACACAAATATTGACCTCCCACAAAACTTTTATGAAAATTCATATTGTCCAACAAACAAAACATCAGTTACCACATTATAACAATGGAAAAATAGTTTTTTGAATTACAAGTAATTGGATGGAAGCTCTCAATGATGAGATTAAATCACAAGTTTACGAAAAGATTAAAAACTGAAAAGTAAAAGTAAAATCTTTGAGAGCAAACAATATAGCAAGTTTTAAAACTATTTGCAATAAACTGAGTTCCTTGAGCAACATAATTCATTCAATCTTCAATTAGAAGCTAATGAGACCAGTCAGCATTTTACGACTACATGAAGAATTTTTAAAAAAGTAAAAAAAAGCAAATTAAAAAAAATTAGGGAGAAAAGTGTCGAAGCCAATAAAAAAAAGAAACTTTTGGTATAAATTTTCTCTGATCTAATATTAATTTTTAACAGCTATGGAGTTCTTCTTTTTAAAAAAATATGACTTCAGTAAATCAACAAGTATGAACAAAATAATTAAACTACAAAATTTTTGAGGAAACACATTATATCAACGCCATTATATTCAATAGCTTTCAACGGAAAACAAAATATACGCCTATTTATGAATCAATGAGAAAGCAAGAATGTTTTTCAATCATAGCTTCCCAGGACAAAACAATAAGTCTTATGATTATGAAAACAACAACAAATATATGCAAAAACCAAAAGTTTACCAGAAAAATGCAAAAAGAATGTGTCGAAGCCATTTAAACCATAAACGTTTCTCAAAAAACTTAATCTATAATCCATTAGACGTCTTCTTTAGACCAATTGGAACCATCAATATTAAGATAATGAGACAGGATTTCAAAAGGAACCAAAAATACAAAAAAATACACAAATTTTTTTAAAAAAAATTTGAAGACCCGTGGAATTGAAGTTAAAAAAATGGTTAGCAGATATTGTTACAGAAAAATAAAAGAGAGAGAGAGAGAGGCTCCTGTCATTACTGAGACTGACTTACAACTCTAAACAAACTAAAAACAAACTAAAAATAAGTTTATTAATGCTTAGTGTCTAATTTTTTTCTAAAGTCTTAGCAGCCACTAAATTCTATAGCTCTCAATGGAAGTCATTAAATACGGTAATTTAGGCCTAGAAAAGGAGACAAAAATGTTTGTCATCTTACAGTTATCAATAAGAAATCACAATAAGTATTATGATTATGAAAACAACATCAAAGAAGACAAAAACCAAAAATTTTAGTAGAAAGATGCAATAAAATGTCGAAGCCAATTAAACCATTAACTTTTCTGTGAATACTTTATCTATGATACATTGAACGCCATTTTTAATTCTCTGAGCACTAAGAAATATCAAAATTAGGATAATCTGATAAAACTTCAAAGGGAACGAAAGTTTAAATCCTTAAACAAAAAAGATTTACAAAAACTCGTGGCATCGAAGTCATGAAACCAATAGTTAGATGATGAAACTGCTAGCCAGATTCATTTTAGTTGCAGTAGAGGAGGAGGAGGTCTTGTCATTTCTTAGATTGACCTACAGTTCACGAAAATAAGTTTAAAATTGGTTAAACTCCAAAAAAAAATCTGAAAAATTATTTAGCCCCGATAAGAATAAAAGGACGTTTCTCATCAAAATATCACCAAAAAGACATCACTATAAAACCTGTGATTTTGAAAATAACAACACATACATGCAAAAACCAAAAAATTAGTAGAAAAGTGCGAGAAGAAAGTGTCGAAGCCATTTAAACCATTAAGGTTTCTCTGAAAATTTTGTCTATGTGCCATTGGATGTCTACTGCTAGCCAATCAGAACTATCAATATTTGGATAAAGAGATAAGATTTCAAATGAACCAAAATTACAAAAAAATATCCAAAAATCTTTTTTTAAAAAATATAAAAAATCGTGGCATGGAAGTCATAAACCCAATAGTTAGAAGATAAAACCGCTTACCAGATTAGTTTTGGCTGCAGTAAAAAGAAAGGGCTCCTCTCTTTTCTGAGAGTGACTTAAGGTTCATCAAAATAAATTTAATGTTGTTTAATGTTCAAAAAAAATTGAAAAATTAATTTATGTAGTCTTGACAGCCATTAGCTGTCCACTCAAAGCACTAAATAGTTTTACCTATTGCACATTGTAAAGCTGAATGCACTTTTAATTATCGAGTTTATGCCATAGGACTCATAAAAACTAAAATATCAAAAAGAAAATCGATGGAAGTCATTAAATACGGTAACTTGGGCCTAGATAAGGAGATAAAAATGTTTGTCATCTTACAGTTATCAATAAGAAATCACAATAACTCTTATGGTTATGAAAACAACATCAAAGAAGACAAAAACCAAAAATTTTAGTAGAAAGATGCAATAAAATGTCGAAGTCATTTAAGCCATAAACTTTTCTGTGAATACTTTATCTATGATCCGTTGAACGCCATTTTTAATTCTCTGAGCACTGAGAACTATCAAAATTAGGAAAATCTGATAAAATTTCAAAGGGAACAAAAGTTTAAAAAAAATACTTAAATAAAAAAGATTTACAAAAACTCGTGGCATCGAAGTCATTAAACCAATAATTAGATGATCAAACTGCTAGCCAGATTGATTTTAGTTGCAGTAGAGGAGGAGGAGGTCTTGTCATTTCTTAGATTGACCTACAGTTCACGAAATTAAGTTTAAATTTGGTTAATCTAAAAAAAAATTCTGAAAAATTATTTAGCCCCGATAAGAATAAAAGGATGTTTCTCATCAAAATATCACCAATAATATATCACTATAAAATCTGTGATTATGAAAATAACAACACATACATGCAAAAACCAGAAAATTCGTAGAAAATTGCGAGAAGAAAGTTTCGAAGCCTTTTAAACCATAAGTGTTTCTCTGAAAATTTTATCTATGTGCCATTGGATGTCTACTGCTAGCCAATCAGAACTATCAATATTTGGATAAAGAGATAAGATTTCAAATGAACCAAAATTACAAAAAAATATCCAAAAATCTTTTTTAAAAAAATATAAAAAATCGTGGCATGGAAGTCATAAACCCAATAATTAGAAGATAAAACCGCTTACCAGATTAGTTTTGGCTGCAGTAAAAAGAAAGGGCTCCTCTCTTTTCTGAGAGTGACTTAAGGTTCATCAAAATAAATTTAATGTTGTTTAATGTTCAAAAGAAAATCGAAAAATTAATTTATATAGTCTTGACAGCCATTAGCTGTCCACTCAAACCACTAAATAGTTTTACCTATTGAACATTGGAAAGCTGAATGCACTTTTAATTATCGAGTTTATGCCATAGGACTCATAAAAACTAAAATATCAAAAAGAAAATTGATGTAAGTCATTAAATACGGTAACTTGGGCCTAGATAAGGAGATAAAAATGTTTGTCATCTTACAGTTATCAATAAGAAATCACAATAACTCTTATGGTTATGAAAACAACATCAAAGAAGACAAAAACCAAAAATTTTAGTAGAAAGATGCAATAAAAAGTCGAAGCCATTTAAACCATAAACTTTTCTGTGAATACTTTATCTATGATCCATTGAACGCCATTTTTAATTCTCTGAGCACTGAGAACTATCAAAATTAGGATAATCTGATAAAACTTCAAAGGGAACGAAAGTTTAAAAAAATCCTTAAATAAAAAAGATTTGCAAAAACTCGTGGCATCGAAGTCATTAAACCAATAATTAGATGATCAAACTGCTAGCCAGATTGATTTTAGTTGCAGTAGAGGAGGAGGAGGTCTTGTCATTTCTTAGATTGACCTACAGTTCAAGAAATTAAGTTTAAATTTGGTTAATCTAAAAAAAATTCTGAAAAATTATTTAGCCCCGATAAGAATAAAAGGATGTTTCTCATCAAAATATCACCAATAATATATCACTATAAAATCTGTGATTATGAAAATAACAACACATACATGCAAAAACCAGAAAATTAGTAGAAAATTGCGAGAAGAAAGTTTCGAAGCCTTTTAAACCATAAGTGTTTCTCTGAAAATTTTATCTATGTGCCATTGGATGTCTACTGCTAGCCAATCAGAACTATCATTATTTGGATAAAGAGACAAGATTTCAAATGAACCAAAATTACAAAAAATATCCGAAAATATTTTTTAAAAAATATAAAAACTCGTGGCATGGAAGTCATAAACCCAATAGTTAGAAGATAAAACCGCTTACCAGATTAGTTTTGGTTGCAGTAAAAAGAAAGAGCTCCTGTTTTTTCTGAGAGTGACTTAATGTTCATCAAAATAAATTTAATGTTGTTTAATGTTCAAAAAAAATCGAAAAATTAATTTATATAGTCTTGACAGCCATTAGCTGTCCACACAAAGCACTAAATAGTTTCACCTATTGCACATTGGAAAGCTGATTGCACTTTTAATTAGCGAGTCGTATATGCCGTAGGACTCATAAAAACTAAAATATCACAAAAGAAAATCAATGGAAGTCATTAAATACGGTAACTTAGGCCTAGATAAGGAGAAAAAAATGTTTGTCATCTTACAGTTATCAATAAGAGATCACGATAAGACTTATGATTATGAAAACAACATCAAAGAAGACAAAAACCAAAAATTTTAGTAGAAAGATGCAATAAAAAGTCGAAGCCATTTAAACCATAAACTTTTCTGTGAATACTTTATCTATGATCCATTGAACGCCATTTTTAATTCTCTGAGCACTGAGAACTATCAAAATTAGGATAATGTGATAAAACTTCAAAGGGAACGAAAGTTTAAAAAAATCCTTAAATAAAAAAGATTCACAAAAGCTCGTGACATCAAAGTCATGAAAACAATAGTTAGATGGTCAAACTGCTAGCCAGATTCATTTTAGTTGCAGTAGAGGAGGAGGAGGTCTTGTCATTTCTTAGATTGACCTACAGTTCACGAAAATAAGTTTAAATTTAGTTAATCTACAAAAAAATTCTGAAAAATTATTTATCCCCAATGAGAATAAAAGGATGTTTCTCATCAAAATATCACCAATAAGACATCACTATAAAACTTGTGATTATGAAAATAACAACAAATACATGCAAAAACCAAAAAATTAGTAGAAAAGTGCGAGAAGAAATTGTCGAAGCCTTTTAAACCATAAGTGTTTCTCTGAAAATTTTATCTATGTGCCATTGGTGTCTACTGCTAGCCAATCAGAACTATCAATATTTGGATAAAGAGATAAGATTTCAAATGAACCAAAACTACAAAAAAATATCCGAAAATCTTTTTAAAAAAATTATGAAAACTTGTGGCATGGAAGTCATAAACCCAATAGTTAGAAGATAAAACCGCTTACCAGATTATTTTTGTTTGCAGTAAAAAGAAAGGGCTCCTGTTTTTCTGAGTTTGACTTAATGTTCATCAAAATAAATTTAATGTTGTTTAATGTTCAAAAAAATCGAAAAATTATTTTATATAGTCTTGACAGCCATTAGCTGTCCACTCAAAGCACTAAATAGTTTTACCTATTGCACATTGGAAAGCTGAAAGCACTATTAATTAAAATAAAATAAAATAAAATAAAAAAAACTAAAATATCAAAAAGAAAATCAAAATTTCCTTGAAAATCTTGAGAGCTCATGAGTCGAAGACAAAAAAATCATGAGCGATTCATTGAAAACGAATTTTTTGTTAATTGAGTATCATTGGATTGCAAACAAGGTTTGTCACTAACGGAACCTCGATATGAAAATAACTAGTCTCTAAGTCACTAAAAAACAATAATAAATAAAAAAAGTTTTCTAAAATAACAGCTCTCAAAGTGAATTCGAGTTTTTTTTCATAGTAAACTTCGTCACGAGACCAGAACTAACGTTTTTATCGAGCTATTGGTAACAAAAAATTCTTTCAGTTTGTAGCGTGAAATGTAATTTTGAAATAATTTTTTTTATAGAAAAGACTTAATTTGAACAAAAATTACGATAAAAGTGAACAAAATCATGTAATTATCACTTGTTCACACAAAACTTTAAACCTCGATAACTCCTCGAAAAATACGAAATTCAAACAAATCTTTTAATTTTGAATTCTGGGCTGGACGAGTTTTTTAATGATACCTTTAAAATTTCTCTACGATGAATATATCGATCGGCCAAAATTGACTGAACAAAAAAAAACCCATTTGAGTATATAGTTCCTCCCCCTACAAGTTGGGTCGGAACAATAAAAAAGTAATCGCTCTAAAGGTAAATTTGAGGAATAAAACTGCAAGATTAAGAAAGAAAGTTTATTGCAGCCAAACATACAATTGAAACTGGTTTATAGTCACTCATTTTGCAATCTAGAGACGAAAGAATAATTCATTTGAAACCATTTTGTGAGAACTCTTAAATTTTCCTTGAAACTATCTAAAAGTTCTTCAACTCTAAATCTAACTCTAGATCTACAAATGTTCTAGTCAAGCCTAATACAAAAAATAAACAATGAACTTGGATTCAAATGTCATCATAGGTCAGCTCAAATTAGCTGAATGCGAAGATACTGAAAAAACTAGAAAAATCAATCAAAGTAGTACGTTGCTTTTTTCCTCAAAATGTTGTTTGTTGTCTGTATTAAATGCTACCAAAAAATGTAAGGAAACATATGCAATTTTTTTGTACGAAAAGGTATCAGAAAGAGTTAGGCTTGCACTCAATTTCGCTGTATGCAGATGCAGAATACATTTTTTTGAAGAAAATAGCGGAATTCTAAAAAATTCTGTGCAAAAACTCGCGGTCTGTTTCGCAATGGATTAAGGCGAGTAAGTGGATGCAGCGCAAAATAATTAATTCCGACCATTCCGCTCATTCTTATTAGAATGGTTTTTTTGCCAACCTTGGAGCAGGTTTAGCAACTTTGAAAGCAGCTTCAAAGAAGCAAAATGTCAGTGACACTAACCCGAGCCATGGATGAAGTAAACCATACAGAAAGGATTTCTCGGAGTGTTTGGAGGACTTTAGAATCTGAGCAGCAATTGATCCTTTTGTGATAACAACAATTGGTTGTGGCCCAAACATTAGATAAAACATTCCGTTGAACTGAACACCCAATCTGGTCAGAAAATGGATAACATCTTTTTTTACTCGGGGAATTTGAGTAATGTTTCCAATTACGGGTCGCCATTCCAATCCTGAAACGAGTTTTTTTGATGACTCGATCAGAACTGACAATTTTTCTTATTGACATTGGGCATGGATGTCAGATTGGCTCTCTCATCATTAATTCTCAATTTTCTAATGCCTCTAACCAATGTTAAAAGAATTTTCTTTGCGTAAATTTTCTATTCGATCAAATTATATATGACGCCTGGACGCCTGTATAGCCGAAAGGTGATTGAGCAGAATACAATTAACTGTTATCTAAAGTCACATTTTTTCAGAGTACTGAATGGTCGAATTTACAGGCATCACTTTGTTCGGTGCAATAAATATTTCAAAAAATGACTTTTATCTTAGAAAATATTCATAGAACAGCGTAGGAAATCTCTATCCGTAGTCACAGCTTTTCTCGACCCTCCTCGTCGGGGTAGTGGCCACCGGGAGAACGCAATAATGCAACCCGACAGCACACCACAGAAGGTAGTCAGACGACAACAATTTTACATTTGTCGTACAAACGATGCCATTTCGTTCACTTTAGATGCAAATACCAGTTTATATCAATTTGATTCTCTAGCAGTTCAATTTTCGCAATCAGTTCAGATTCCCATTTATGTCTCTCGCTGCATCTGTTAGGATCATTTTTTTAGTACCCGAAAAAATGAACTTTTTGAAATGCTGCGCCGAGCAAATTTGTCATAATAAAGCGCAATTTTATCTCAGGTTAGCATTAAAAGAGACAATACCAGCTGACACTTTTTTGTGCTATTTATAAAAAGATTATCAGTTTCTTTTAAAGTTAGTAACAAGAGTTTAGAATTTCTTCAGCGCTTTTGTATTTTATATCCAGCAAACATTTCACTATATTTGCAAACTTTCTGAGTTTCTCTGTTCTTTTCTAATATAATCTTGGTGTGTGCGTGTGTGTGTGTGTGTGTGTGTGTGTCCTCCTAGTTTCTTTTTATATTTCTGAGTTTTGTAGACTCAAAACTTTGTATCAGATTTAAAAATTTCCCTTCAAAATTTTAACCAATTTTGTTTCAATTAGCTATTGATCCCTTTAAACTCCTCGCCAGGAGCATAGTAAATGAGCCTATCGTAATTGAAATTCAAGGAGCCAGCCTAATGGAATCTGCAACGCATTTCGTTTTGACAGAGAGAAGGAGCAAAAACGATATTTGAAAAAAATTTTGAAATCATATTTCATATTTTTGATGTATAGGAACTCGTAGTAATAAAACCGCAACTGTTGGATCAAAAACCGTTGGTGATCCTGGTCCCAGCAAAAAAGTCTAATTCTGGTCATTATTTTTTCACCAGATGTCAACTTCTCTGTTTAAAATGAGAGATAAATTAGTGCATTTCTACTTTTCAATGAATAATGTTTTTCTTTGTAATTTCACTTAAGACATAGGAGATAAAACTTATCTGGTCAATAAGTATTTGCAATTTATCTGTTTGAAATTCAGTCAATTATTACGCATGAGTTTAGGAGGGTCACTTTATTGTTCCCTTGTCAGAAGAAAAGGAATGTAAACCGGGTTTCTAATCTACGCACTAAAAATTTCCTTTTTCCTTTTGTCCAGGCAAATGCCTAAATTGTATTTGAATTCTTCTCAAAATTAGTTGGAAGAAGAATTAGTCCAACGCTTGAGAATAACGCTTACAATCATGATCATTATTGAGATGAAGAGAATAAGAACAAGCCGCCTTAAGTATTGTTTCACAGTGAGCGACTATGCCCGCAAACGGTCTCTTTTTCGTTAACTTTTTGTCTGACCCGAGCATCAGTTATACTAATTGGCGACATGTTAGTGGCCCGTATTTGACCGTATTGTACCTAAATTAATTACGGATGTGGGCAGAAAAATTCTTTGAGAGCTGTTTCTGCCTCATTCGAGGATATGTTACTTTGCAATGCATGGTCCTTTTTGTGTCCCGTAGACCATCATGGGGATCATATTCACATGCCATGCTTTCCACTAGCAAAAATAAATTCTATTTCAGACAAAGAGGCACAAATTTTGTCCAAGATGTGATTATCTCTTAAACATTTTTTTAATCTGCATTTCATTCAATTATATTTCCTCTCTTCAGAACAAACTCAAAAATATAATTCCCTATTTTGATTAGTAAGGTAGTTGTTGAGTCTATAAATTCAAGCGCAATAATAATTGGTTTTCATTAGGAAAGGCCAATTTTGAAATGCAAATTGTATTTAATAATAATAATAATTAATAATTGTGGTTTCTGCGTAATCGCAGTGGAACAGCATTAGGCCTACAGTAGCCTGTTTTCAGCTGCCCTTTTTCTTATTATTCCCCACATTTCAGACTGTTCTTTTTATGAGCAGCATTGCTCTTTTTTTGGTGACTTTAGCCACTTTTTTTGCGTCTGAAACTTTCACGTGGTACCATCATTGCAGCCAACATTGGTCAGGCTATGGTCAACCTGAAGCTATGGTTAAGTAAGAGCTTATCCTCACGCAGACAGCTTCACAGAGGCAGGGGATTGAACTCTCAATCATTGGCGTGTTAACCACACACCTTGCCTCTCGGCTATCACGCCAAGACTAATTGATTTATTTTCAGTAATATGGGCCCCTCAAAAACGATCATGTGGCTCTGCTCACTTTCTCAGGTGTCTAAATTATAAATACACGTAACTTTGCAACTAAATTTCTGAGTATATAAGTGCCTATATTGATCACTGTAAGGCCATTGCCACAAACATTGTACCTGAACCTCTATTCCAATCGGTACTCATTGTGATAGGCTATTGTTATCAACCCACAACACTGCATTTTCGATACCTCCAGGTATGGCACCGACAGCTGTTTGTTTTGATTTCCTACTTTGAGCCTGCAGCAATAGTTTTCATTGGATCTTGAGCTACTGGTCATGGTGTGCTCCGGCAATGTAAATCTATTTCTAAGTCAGTAGTTACTCTCCGAGGTCAATTTTGTTCGTGAAGGTTGGGATGTTTTTGACTTATTGCTCGAATTTTGAACACTGAATCATGAAAAATTTTTTATGAAGGCTATATAGCACTTACAGTAGATTTAATTACATTTTTCCAATTATAGATCCCACAAAAATAAATTGCACCATGATAAAAATAAATCGAGTGCCTATAAATTCAATCTCAACTAAAATGGGACTTGAATGGGAAGGAGCAGATTTTTAATACAAACTGTTTTCAGCAACAAAAGAACTCAAAATGTTCCAAATTTTGTCCAAAATGCTATGAAAATGAATTATTCATATACGGTGTGTGTCGTTGTTTTCAGTATCAATCATACCTGGTAGCTTTGAGGCAGCTTTACGAATAGCTCGGGGTTTCTGAGAATAGTGAACAACCAAGAATCTGAACAGAAGCCATGAGACGAAACTGCTCAGCAGTAGGCCACAAGCAGAGAAAATGTAGAGTAAGAACATCTTTCAACCGGCAAACGCTAAAAAATGAATTCGGAGTTACACAAGACCAGTTAGGTTTTATTGGTTTGTATAACAGCAACCTGTACAAATGAGGCAGGCTAAAGCTAAGAACGATAACAAACACGTGAACAAAGTTTATCTGATTGTAGGCTTTATCTGATTGTAGGCATATTTCTAAGGTGACATTTAACACTCCTCCTGTAGTCAATAATTGGAACATTGGAATTGGGTTATTAAACCCACAAAAACCTACATTTTGCAAATATTGCACTTCAAAATTTGTAAAACTACGAGATTTAAGTTCAAGCATTTTAGTTGAAAACTATTCAAGAAATGAAAACTTAAATCAAGCAACCATGTAAACTATTCCAAAATTTCTGCAGAAATGGCAAAATTGTCATTGCGAAGTCGGATATTTTTAAGTCTGAAGTCCGAAGTCTTTCTTCGGGTTAAATGAAAATAACGGAGGATGAATAACCACACGTACTCTATTGACATAATTTTTTAAGGAAAATACGTGCTCCAGTTTCTCTAAATGTTTATTACAGAGCACGGCCGTCCGTCATGCCGACGAAAAAAATCACGTATAGAATAAATTGTGGAAGGATGGTAAGAAAAATTTCAGCTTTGAGATAATCGACAAAAGTTCACCCGACATTGATAAATTAAGTAAATTGGACATTTTTAAACAAAATTAATAGAAAAAAATTATTTGAATATGACAATGGCCTTCTGCTGATCCCGGTCGGGGAAGTTGCCGTTGTCGTCTTTAGATTACTTGGGTTCAAAACTTGGGCTTGTTAAGATTACCTTTATTTCATTTCATGGCTTCTGCACGACACGTGCTCTTTGTTCAATCATATATATCTTCTGGCTTATCACAACATTTTCACAGGAATCAAAGTTTTTGCGGCAAATATGGTATGTCAGAATCAAAAGAATTATCGATGTCGATAACATTCTCGGGGCCTACGATACCTAACCTCCTAACCTTTTGGGGGTGGTTTCGGAAAAACATGTGCGAGCCTAACCGCTGGTCGAGTTAAAAACCCTAAAGCAGTTTTTACTTCACAAGACCTAGCAGTTTTGTCGGGGCCGGTGAACGTCCTTGTCACGCGTCCCAATGGCCAAATCCCCCTTTGGAGTCCATTCTTCAAGGACCCATACAATATCATTGACTTCCAATTTGGCCTCGGGTTTGGCCCACTTCTTTCTGGCGTTCAGAGTCGGAACGTACTCTCTCAAAAGTCTTTTCCAGATTGCTTCTAGTCTTTGCCGCACTTGTATCCACGTTTTCGTCTGGACGGTGGGATTCTCTTTGAAGACACATGCTGGTACATTAGAAAAGGCTCTACCGATCAGAAAGTGATTAGGTGTGAGTGGATCCTCGTCTTCGACATCGCTTCTTACATGTGTCAACGGTCTTGCATTAACTAGACTTTCGGTCTCGGTGACGATGGTTGAGAAGGTGTCCCAGGTCAACTTTGCCGATCCTAAATTCAAAAGAAGAGCTCGTTTTACAATCTGTACGAGCCTCTTCCACACCCCACCGAAGTGAGGGGCAGAAGGAGGGCTTAGGCGCCATTCAACGGACTGATTCAGTAGTTTCTGTCTAATGAACTCATGGTCGAGCTGGAGTGGTTGTCGTCGTATTTGTTTTCTGGCTCCAAGAAAGTTGCTGCCGTTGTCACTGAGGAATAATCGGGGTTGTCCCCGTCTTGCAACGAATCTTCGAATGGCTGTCATGCAAGTGGTTGTCGTTAAATCTTCTGTCACTTCTAAGTGCACAGCTCTCGTGACAAGACAATTGAAGAGGCAGATATAGGCTTTTTCCTCTTTATTCCGCTGAATAACGGTAAAGGGGCCAACATAGTCGATTCCGACGTTTGTAAAAACTACAGGAGACTCGTTTTGTGGAAATCGGATTTCGGGTAGGTCCGCATTGGTGGTTGAAGTCCTTGGCCTTTGAATCTTCTGCAATCGAAGCAGTTGTAGGTGATGCTTCTAAGAGCGTCGCGAAGACCAAGCACGTAAAAATTTTGTTGTACATAGTTCTTGACGTATTCAGTCCCAAAATGCATACAAACTTCGTGGCATTTAACTAAGAAGAGCCGAGTTATGAATTCTTTTGCATTGAGAATCATTGGATGTTTTGTGTTATAACCCAATGTACTTCTTTTAGTTCTGCCACCGACACGCAACGTGTTGTCTCTGAAAAACGGTGAAAACTGAAGAAGCTTGTCTTTTGCTGGAAGAGATTTCTTCTGCTTCAGAAGGTTGATTGACGTACCGAAAGAGTTTTGCTGTGATGCCTGCAGTAGGTGATTTCTGGATTTTTCTATATCCGTACAATTGAGAGCTCTCTTTTTCTTCGTTTTTAGTATGCTGAGGAAACGAAAGACTTGTGCGGTTGCTTTGAGTAGTTTTGTCCACTTCGAAAATCTCTCGACGTCAATGACTGGTTTTACTGGTTGTTGTATTGTTGTGACGTTTGTTTTCTCCTCGCTGAGTATATTGTTCCAGCTGTCTTTTGGTTCAAACAAAAACGAAGGTGGAGTTAGCCAAAGTTTAGGTAGCTCATCTGGATCAATACCACGAGACACGTGATCGGCTGGGTTATTTTTGCCACTGATGTGATGCCAGCTATCAGATGAAGAGTTGTTTTGAATTTCACGCACCCTGTTGGCCACGTAAACTTTGAGCTTATCCGTGCTCTTAATCCACGCTAGGACTGCAGTGCTGTCACACCAAAAGACGGTTTCCTTGAACAAGATATTTTGGTGGGTTTTAATGAACCGAGCTAAGCGGGTTCCAAGAACTGCGGCCTGGAGCTCCATTTTTGGAATACTGAGCTGTTTGATCGGAGCAACCTTGGCTTTGCTTATGAGAAACGAGCATGAAACCTCGTTGTTTGAAGACGTTCTGATATAAGCTACAGCTCCATAAGCTAGTTGTGAGGCGTCACTGAATATGTGAAGTTCATGCATTTTTGTTGCTGATAATTTGGGATTTATGCAGCGAGGAACTTCAATAGGCGGTGCAGATTGGTATTTGTCAATCCATTTTTGGATCAGAATCCGTTTTTCGAGCGGAAAAGGGTCATCCCACGCCAGTCCTTCTTTCCATACATCCTGTAGAATAATCTTGAGTGTAATTACTAGCGGGGCTATAATGCCTAACGGATCAAACAGACAGGCGATTAGCGACAGAAGCTTCCTGATTGAATAGCTGTTACCATTGTTGTCGAATTTTGATGGTTTTTTGTGGAATAATCTGTCAGCAGACTTATTCCAGTGAACTCCGAGTACGCGATGACAATCTTCGTCGTTTTCTTTGCTGTCGTCAAAATCTTGTATAGCGGACTGTTCATTTGAGACAAATTTTGTCAAATTGAACCCACCTTTCGAAAGCGTTTTCTTGAGCAGAGCTGCGTTTTCTTTAGCCTTTTGAATTGTCTCGAATGAGTGTACAAAATCGTCCATATAAAAACTGTTGTAGACTAAATCCTTAACGGTCCGGTTTGGTGAAAAATCGCTAGCAGTTTTTTGAAGAACATAAATGGCTGTCGTTGGCGAGCATCGGGCGCCGAAGATTAGGCGTGTGTACTGGAACTGTTTTATACTTCGCTCAGTTGGCCAGAGAAATCTCATGGAGGGTTGATCTGTTTCTATAATGCCGACCTGCATAAACATGGCTTCAATATCAGCCGTGATAGCAATAGAATTTTCTCTAAATCGAAGTAAGAGCCCGACAAGATTGTTTAGTAAATCGGGTCCTGTTAGAAGGTTGCTATTCAGTGAATTTCCTTTGAAAGTTGATGCAGCATTTGAGACACGCCGCACCTTTCCCGGTTTGTTGGGGTTGGTAACGGGATGGTGTGGTAGGTACCAGACGCGATCGGGTGTCGTGTCACTGAAAGTCACTGATTTGACATATCCTTTCTCAATGTCAGTGTCGAGTGTTTTCTGATACATATCTTTCAATGCTTTGTCTTTCTTAAGTTTTTTGTCAAGGCTTTGTACTTGAGCTTTTGCTACGGGGTAATTGTTCTCAAGGGCAACTTTTTCTCTCCAGAGGAGACCTATTTCATATCTTTCTCCTGTATGTCTCACTGTGTTGTTAAGTATTTCTACTGCCCTTTGGTCGTTTTGGGAGAGGGAAATTTCGTCTTCATTTTCCGTTCCAGATGTGTCAATCTTCCAGAAACTGGTCACGGATTCGGTTAAAGGGCCTTCATCATCTCCTGTTGAAAAAGTCATTTCCCTATCAAAAGCCTCAAAACTATCTGACAGAAAGTTTGTTTTTTCGGGTTTGTCATTGTCAAATTTAATGGGGCCTGTTATGGTCCATCCAAGTAGACTGCGAAGGGCAAATGGGGTATTTTTAGGACCCTGCAAGAACTCTCGCTCGAGGATGTATTGGGTTGCGTCAATTCCAAGCAGGACTTGAATTTTGTTGTTTTCCAATTGCGGGAAATTGATGTGTTGTAGGTGTGGGTACTTGCTGCATACCTCATTTAACTGTGTCACGGGCGCGTCGTCAAAGTGCCAATTTTTTATTGAGTAGACGTAGTTTAGACGAAACAATGGTCGTCGGCTCCGGAAAAGCCCGATGTCAAGCTGTACTAGCTTTGCTTCCATAGAAGAGTCGCCAAAAGCTGTTGAGACGTTCAGAGTTGTTTCCGAGCTTGTTTGTGGTGCATTCAATTTGGTAACCATTGGATCAAAAGCATATGAGATTGTGCTGCAGCTGTCCAGTAGCGCGTAGCACTCGAAGTGCTCGTTGCGTCCAAATAGTTTGATGGGTATCATTGGCAACTGATTTCGGATTCTCCTCGGGAAGACAGGTGTATAACTTGGTGGTTTTGTTCCGCTATTTATATCTTCGAACGATTCGCAAAGGGGCAATTCGTGTTGAGTGATGTTTGTTTTTTGATTAGGGCTATAGTTTTTATCGTGTAGCATTGAATGATGCTTGCGTGAGCAATGTCTACATAATACTTTTGATGGGCAATTTTTAGCATTGTGATTTGGGCTAAGACAGTTGTAGCAGAGCAGATTTTTCTTCACTTCCGAATTTCGTTCAGATGGTGACATCTGCAAAAATTTAGAACACTTTCCAATGTAGTGGTCGCCTTGATCTACTGGGCATTTCTTGCTCTTAGTTTGCTGAGTGTTAGAGGAATTTATTTCGGAAGTTCGGTTGTTGATTGAGATAGTACTTCCGCTGTTGTTCATAGACTGTGATTTTCCTCCAATATTGTCTCGTCGCAAGTTATTGTGACTGTAATTGTTGACTGGCTCGCTTCCGTTTCTGAAACTACCGTTCGTGTTCAATTTTCTATTGCCAAATCTTTTGTTGCTGTTTTTGTTTCGATTTGAGAAATTGGATTGATGGTTGTTATTCGCATTGTGGTGGTTATTATTGTCTCGCCTATTAAAATTAGGTTGTTTTCCGTTATCATTCAATTGATTTTGAAGTGAAACGGAGTCCTGAAGCTGTTCACAAGCTCTGGCTTGTCTATCCATCCAATTTGAGAGATCTTCTAGTCCTGGGAAGGTACTGTTGATGTCCACAAGGTGTTCGCTCCACTTCATTTTCAAAGACCATGGTAATTTATCCCGTGCTATCCGAAGTAAGTATGTTGACTTCAAGTCGGCATAGAATCCATGGGCGTTGAATGTTTGAACCAGTTTGCGTAGAAAGGACGCATAGCTGATCAAAGTCGCGTGATCGCTTGCTTGTGGTCGTTGCCATAACTCTAGTTCTTTGGTTAACGCTGACACAACATGTTGAGGGTTTCCGAAGCGGCGTTCCAGTTCCGATAACGCTTCGTGATAAAAACCTGGGTTGCACAAGTATCCGGATATGGCTTCTTTTGCCGAACCGATGACTAAGGACTGTAAGTAGCTCATTCTTTCGTTGTCCGAAATGTCACGATTGTTGTGAATTATTGATGAAAACATACTGGACCACTCGTTCCAGTTCAAAGGATCTCCGTCAAACTTATTTACGCGAATGTCTGGGAGCTTGACCGAACGGTGGTTATTTCGAAAGAAGGGCTGGTGTTGATTGTGGCTTTGGTAGTTTTGATATTCTCCTGGATACGCGTAGTATCCGTTGAGGGTTGGTTGGGTTGTAGCGTAGTTGCCTTGTTGTTCTACGAGGTTTTCAGGATTTTTTCCTGGGTCAACTGCGTTATAAAAGTGTTCACGGCCGTGCGTTGTGCTTTGGAATCTATTGGGGAGAACATTTTGTTGATGTGGCACAGCTGCATGGGCAACAAATTTGCTGTGGTTCGTATCGAAGTTTCTTCTTGTTTCAGCTGGCACACTAAAATTTTCTTCCATGGCAGCTGCTGATCCGTTATCTGGTGTAATATAAGGCCGATTTGTTTTCTGATAGCTGTTGTTACTTTGTGGTGAAGTGTTTACTGGATTCATGTTGCATGTTTCTTCGGTCCCAATGAAATGCGGGCAATTGGTTGTTAAGGGGGGAGCTGGCTTTCCCTCGTTGGATTCGACCTGATTTGTCCTAATAGAACTAGTGCGTGAGAACGCTTGATAACTGGTAGTGTTTATGTTCACTACTCCATTCTCTGAATTCCCTATTGTGTTTTGTTGATTCGGCAGTAGGCTGTCTATACCGTGAACGCAATTTTCTGTTAGTTGAAGACTAGAGCTATTATTTGGAGGAGCTGAGGTTTCGTTTGTTGTTTGAGGCATAGTGCTACTTGTAGGTGAATCATCCAGGGAAATGATCAAAGTTGGTCTATTGCCAACTTTTTTGTCCAACTGTCTGTTGTGGGCTTCTTGTCTCGATAGAGATTGATTTTCCTGTTGTTGATCAGCACGGAAAATTGACTGGTAGTATGAGGGCTCCAAATTGGTGTGGTTGGTTCTCCTATAGGCTTCGAACAGAGGATCTTGATTTGTCCGCGTAGTTATCTGTTGGCTAGAGACTAAAGATTTTGGAATTTCTTTTGCTATATTATGATCGCCTGATCCTTGAAGCTGAAAAATGTCAGAAACTCCGGGATGATCTAGTTGTGACGTTTTGTCTGGTTCAGTTGGGTTTTGATTCTTGTTTTGCTCGTCCTCATTGGACGATACAACTCTTTGAATGTTTCGATTTCTCAGCTCGTAAAGGACACTGTTGGTCGAGTTGACAAAGTTATTGGGCTCGTCTTCGATTTTGTCTTGGTTCTGGGCTGCATCAAAAGTGTGCCCGAACGGACATTTTTGCTTGTGTTGATTAGCATCAGTTCTATTCTCCTTTCTACTTTCAGCTTTGGAAGCATTTGATAGGTGGTTGTGTACTGATGAGCGACTGCTTGTTCTCGACCGGAACTGTCTCTTTGTGATCTCGTGCTGTTTGACGGTTTGCATAATTTCAATTTTCATTGATGTGAGTTCTTCAGCTTCTTCGAGAGGTTCTACCATTTGCGTGCTTTCAGATTGCGTCATGACGTCGACGAGCATTTCAGCCTGTTCCATGAGCTTTTTGAACTCTTGATATGTCTGTAAGATTATTTCAGGTTGCAGATCATCTGAAATTTGTTTTTTGATCTCTCGAAATAGCAACTGTGTTGTCTTGAACCGCTGTCTAAAAAGCTTGACGGTGCTACTGATGTTTTGCTTGCCGTTATTGACTTTTGTCTTTCTCGTCAAGTTCGTTTTCATTTTGTCAAAAAATGATATGGTTTTTTTTTCGACAGTTGGGTCAGCGGGTCGAATTTGGTGACCTTCGTAGCCAATTTAGTGACCTCTTGGGGGTCAGGGGGTCAACTTTGGTGACCTTTGTGACTGATTTTGTGACCTTTGGGTGGTCAGGGGGTCAACTTTGGTGACCTTTTGGGGGTCAGGGGGGTCAACTTTGCTGACCTTTGTGAAGGATTTTGTGACCTTTGGGGGGTCAGGGGGGTCAACTTTGGTGACCTTTGTGACTGATTTTGTGACCTTTGGGGGTCAGGGGGTCAACTTTAATGACCTTTCTGAAGGATTTTGTGACCTTTGTGGGGTCAGGGGGGTCAACTTTGGTGACCTTTGTGGCTGATTTAGTGACCTTTGGTGGGTCAGGGGGTCAACTTTGGTGACCTTTGGGGGTTAGGGGGGTCAACTTTGCTGACCTTTGTGAAGGATTTGGTGACCTTTGGGGGGTCAGTGGGGTCAACTTTGCTGACCTTTGTGGCTGATTTAGTGACCTTTGGGGCGTCAGGGGGTCAACTTTGGTGACCTTTGGGGGGTCAGGGGGGTCAACTTTGCTGACCTTTGTGAAGGATTTTGTGGCCTTTGGGGGGTCAGGGGGGGTCAACTTTGGTGACCTTTGTGACCGATTTTGTGACCTTTACGGGGTCAGGGGATCAATTTTGGTGACCTTTGGGGGGGTCCTTAAGTGACCTTCGGGTGCAGCTGGGTCGTGGCCGGCACTGCTAGGACGGGCTTGGAACTACTGGATTGTGCTGGCTCTTATAGGGCACTGCTGGGTCGTGCTGGCTCGTGGCGGGCACTACTGGGGTCTTGCTGGCTCGTGGTGGGCACTGCTGGGTCGTGCTGGCTCGTGGCGGGCACTGCTGGGTCGTGCTGGCTCGTGGCGGGCACTGCGGGGTCGTGCTGGCTCTTGGCGGACACTACTGTGATCGTGCTGGCTCGTGGCGGGCACTGCTGGGTCGTGCTGGCTCGTGGCGGGCACTGTTGGGTCGTGCTGACTCGTGGCGGGCACTGCTGGGTCGTGCTGGCTCGTGGCGGGCACTACTGGGGTCTTGCTGGCTCGTGGTGGGCACTGCTGGGTCGCGCTGGCTTGTGGCGGGCACTGCTGGGTCGTGCTGGCTCGTGGCGGGCACTGCTGCGTCGTGCTGGCTCGTGGCTGGCACTACTGGGTCGTGCTGGCTCGTGGCGGGCACTGCTGGGTCGTGCTGGCTCGTGGCGGGCACTACTGGGGTCTTGCTGGCTCGTGACGGGCACTGCTGTATCGTGCTGGCTCGTGGCGGGCACTGCTGGGTCGTGCTGGCTCGTGGCGGGCACTACTGGGGTCTTGCTGGCTCGCGGTGGGCACTGCAGGGTCGTGCTGGCTCGTGGCGGGCGCTGCTGGGTCGTGCTGGCTCGTGGCGGGCACTGCTGGGTCGTGCTGGCTCGTGGTGGTAACTGCTGGGTCGTGCTGGCTCGTGGCGGGCACTGCTGGGTCGTGCTGGCTCGTGGCGGGCACTACTGGGTCTTGCTGGCTCGTGGCGGGCACTGCTGGGTCGTGCTGGCTCGTGGCGGGCACTACTGGGTCGTGCTGGCTCGTGGCGGGCACTGCTGGATCGTGCTGGCTCGTGGTGGGCACTGCTGGGTCGTGCTGGCTCGTGGCTGGCACTACTGGGTCGTGCTGGCTCGTGGCGGGCACTGCTTGGTCGTGCTGGCTCGTGGCGGGCACTACTGGGTCTTGCTGGCTCGTGACGGGCACTGCTGGATCGTGCTGGCTCGTGGCGTGCACTGCTGGGTCGTGCTGGCTCGTGGCGGGCACTACTGGGGTCTTGCGGGGTCGTGGCCGGCACTACTGGGTCGTGCTGGCTCGTGGCGGGCACTGCTGGGTCGTGCTGGCTCGTGGCGGGCACTGCTGGGGTCCTGCTGGCTCGTGGTGGGCACTGCTGGGTCGTGCTGGCTCGTGGCGGGCACTACTGGGGTCTTGCGGGGTCACGGCCGGCACTACTGGGTCGTGCTGGCTCGTGGCGGGCACTGCTGGGTCGTGCTGGCTCGTGGCGGGCACTGCTGGATCGCGCTGGCTCGTGGTGGGCACTGCTGGGTCGTGCTGGCTCGTGGCTGGCGCTACTGGGTCGTGCTGGCTCGTGGCGGGCACTGCTTGGTCGTGCTGGCTCGTGGCGGGCACTACTGGGGTCTTGCGGGGTCACGGCCGGCACTACTGGGTCGTGCTGGCTCGTGGCGGGCACTGCTGGGTCGTGCTGGCTCGTGGCGGGCACTGCTGGATCGTGCTGGCTCGTGGTGGGCACTGCTGGGTCGTGCTGGCTCGTGGCTGGCACTACTGGGTCGTGCTGGCTCCTGGCGGGCACTGCTTGGTCGTGCTGGCTCGTGGCGGGCACTACTGGGGTCTTGCTGGCTCGTGACGGGCACTGCTGGATCGTGCTGGCTCGTGGCGTGCACTGCTGGGTCGTGCTGGCTCGTGGCGGGCACTACTGGGGTCTTGCGGGGTCGTGGCCGGCACTACTGGGTCGTGCTGGCTCGTGGCGGGCACTGCTGGGTCGTGCTGGCTCGTGGCGGGCACTGCTGGGTCGTGCTGGCTCGTGGCGGGCACTACTGGGGTCTTGCTGGCTCGTGGCGGGCACTGCTGGGTCGTGCTGGCTCGTGACGGGCACTGCTGGGTCGTGCTGGCTCGTGGCGGGCACTACTGGGGTCTTGCTGGGTCGTGGCCGGCACTACTGGGTCGTGCTGGCTCGTGGCGGGCACTGCTGGGTCGTGCTGGCTCGTGGCGGGCACTACTGGGGTCTTGCTGGCTCGTGGTGGGCGCTGCTGGGTCGTGCTGGCTCGTGGCGGGCACTGCTGGGTCGTGCTGGCTCGTGGCGGGCACTACTGGGGTCTTGCTGGCTCGTGACGGGCACTGCTGGATCGTGCTGGCTCGTGGCGGGCACTGCTGGGTCGTGCTGGCTCGTGGCGGGCACTACTGGGGTCTTGCTGGCTCGCGGTGGGCACTGCAGGGTCGTGCTGGCTCGTGGCGGGCGCTGCTGGGTCGTGCTGGCTCGTGGCGGGCACTGCTGGGTCGTGCTGGCTCGTGGCGGGAACTGCTGGGTCGTGCTGGCTCGTGGCGGGCACTGCTGGGTCGTGCTGGCTCGTGGCGGGCACTACTGGGTCTTGCTGGCTCGTGGCGGGCACTGCTGGGTCGTGCTGGCTCGTGGTGGGCACTGCTGGGTCGTGCTGGCTCGTGGCTGGCACTACTGGGTCGTGCTGGCTCGTGGCGGGCACTGCTTGGTCGTGCTGGCTCGTGGCGGGCACTACTGGGGTCTTGCTGGCTCGTGACGGGCACTGCTGGATCGTGCTGGCTCGTGGCGTGCACTGCTGGGTCGTGCTGGCTCGTGGCGGGCACTACTGGGGTCTTGCGGGGTCGTGGCCGGCACTACTGGGTCGTGCTGGCTCGTGGCGGGCACTGCTGAATCGTGCTGGCTCGTGGCGGGCACTGCTGGGGTCTTGCTGGCTCGTGGTGGGCACTGCTGGGTCGTGCTGGCTCGTGGTGGGCACTGCTGGGTCGTGCTGGCTCGTGGCTGGCACTACTGGGTCGTGCTGGCTCGTGGCGGGCATTGCTTGGTCGTGCTGGCTCATGGCGGGCACTACTGGGGTCTTGCTGGCTCGTGACGGGCACTGCTGGATCGTGCTGGCTCGTGGCGTGCACTGCTGGGTCGTGCTGGCTCGTGGCGGGCACTACTGGGGTCTTGATGGCTGCTCGGATGATGTAGACTTTGTAAAATTTTCACCGGACCCGAATTTTGTAATATAACAATTTGAACTGCTAATAAATTTAACAATTGATTCGCTGATAACCTGTTTTTTCAAAAAAAAACGTTCGGAGTTATATATCAGCCAGGCTATGATGCTGGAAATTTCTCTTTCCCTAGCAATATTTCTTCTTTTCCTTTTTTACGAATGACTAGCTGATTCTATGGTTACGCTTTCTATATGTACTGGGGGGGGCGTTACCAGTACCCCGAGAATATACTAGATGATAAATTTAATGTAAATTTGTTAGAGTTTCTTATCTGTTTTGTAGTTGATATATGTTCCCCTCCTCTGAGATACATCTGGTTCTTCACTGGTCCTTGAGTTGTCTCATGAATTCTTGTCCCGTGAAACGTATTATTCTCCCCCGGTTTCCAGTGGTCCTCTCCTCATTCAAACTTTCATCTCTTGTTGTTTTTTCTTTTTGGTTGGTGTCAGTCTCCGCTTTTCGGGCAATTCCCAATACCTGTCAGGATGCACTTCAGGGTTGGTTGTGTCGTTGGGAAACTTCAACTCAAATAATAATAATCGACTTTATTGGCTGCTTTAAAGTGAGTTAACTGGTTGGGGGAGACGTGTAGAAACTCGGTGACTGCCCACCCAGGAGCGCCAAATGACAATGGCCTTCTGCTGATCCCGGTCGGGGAAGTTGCCGTTGTCGTCTTTAGATTACTTGGGTTCAAAACTTGGGCTTGTTAAGATTACCTTTATTTCATTTCATGGCTTCCGCACGACACGTGCTCTTTGTTCAATCATATATATCTTCTGGCTTATCACAACATTTTCACAGGAATCAAAGTTTTTGCGGCAAATATGGTATGTCAGAATCAAAAGAATTATCGATGTCGATAACAGAATAAACGGGCGTTAATTTTACGAAGAAAGAAATATTTTAGGCCAAACTTTGATATTACCTGAGTGAAAACTGTTTTGAATTTTTTTCTATGTAGATTGTAACAATTTGCGTTGTACATTAAAGCGTGCTACACACAAAAGTTTTGAAAATGTTAATAAACTTTATTCACCCTTCAATATTATTTGCCACTTATTGCCCATTTCGTATAATGACTTTCACCCATTATTTGATATTTCAAAGCTAAATCTGTTTTTTTAATTGAAAACATAATTGATGTTTTTGCAGAAGCAAAAACGTTTTTGGCATAGGAATATTTTGAAACATTTTTTCAATCCTCTATAATGTTCATAATTTCATTTCTCAGATATGACAAAAGTATCGCAATTGGCAATCATATAATCAGTTGTCGAGAAAATTCACCCATAGTATTATTTAAAACATTTAAACTATATTTAATCAAAACATTATAAAATGTTTGTCCAGAGGCATGCAAAATGCTAATGCTGGATCGTTAGCGAATTAAATGTGGTTTCTTTTTCACAAATCTTGTCTCAGTTTGTTTTGGTTTGTTGCGGTTAATCAGTATGTTTCTTTAAATGAATTATACCATAAGAATAAGTTGAAATGCTTGAGAATATGGAATGAGCTCTATGTAGGAGTTTCTGCTGTATTAAAGTTGCACATAATCAACAAACATTTTTGGAAATAAAATGAGCAACCTCATTGATAACCATCCGCAACTTTGTTTATAATTGATTTTTCATTACGGCTGTTTTGTTCAAGCAAAAGATATCATCTCCCAATTCGCCCAATTACACAATTTATGTACAACCATTCATTAAAAGAAGTTTAATACATATTAAGAAAGTGTTTCAGTTTAAAAAGAAGTATTGAAGCAGAAAGTTCTCGTTAAAACTGAGTTTCTGTTCCTGTTGTATTAAAGACTTCTTTTGCATCCGGCGCACTCAGCCATTTCAAGCACCATGGAGGGCTTCTACTGGCTGAACTTGGCATTTCAATAAGATAATGAATCGGATACATGGCTAGCCTGGTAGGAGATGGTGTGATCGGCAACTTTCATTATCACAAGGTAAGTAACAAGTACTGTTAATTAATTAAAACAAAAAAAGTAAATTTTCAGGATATTAAATGTTTGATGACGTTGGTGGGACTCGAACCTCATTGTGTGGATGTCAGAATTTTAACCGATATTAGTGCATTGCACTAAGTTTCGTTCTGTTTTTGGAGGTGTTTGGCATCATAGTTTCATTGTTCTCAGTTTGGAATTGTCTGAAAAATTGAGACGGATGAAATTGGCTCATCCTGAGTCTCGAACCCACGCTCGCATTGTTAATATCGAGTTAGCTGTCCGCGCTAAGTTCCATGTTTGATGGCTCATATTTTCAATACTTTTTCGATCGCAATACGAATTAACTTCCAACCATTTAAAGCAGATAGGTAGTATAAAGCAAAGGATCTTAATTCGTATAATATAATAGTCGTCAGTCTAAGGAGAACAAATGCAAAAATTTTCTGTTCGAAAAGGAAGGACTGAAAAAGTAAAATGAACTTTCTTTTAATTTCATAAAGGAAAGTGAATAAAAAAATCAAAACTGACGAAAAATAAGAAGTGCTTGATTAAAAGTGCTACGCTGACCTAACCATAAAACCACTGAAACCAAACCGCGCGCAGCACAAAGCTAGATGATGAAGTGTTTCTCTTGTTTAATTTAATTCAGTGGAGTATGAAATAGATGGTAAAAAGACTGAAATAAAGATTTCAAAAAGAAACGAAGCTTGATTAAATTGATAATTGCCGTACTTAGCTTTTGTTTTGGTGTTTTTGGTGATCTGTTCAGTCATGAATTTACTAAGCGAGCGGCTGGCTGAATAGAATAAAAAGAATGAAGTGGATTAAAATTAAGTTGTGTCTGGCCCCGAATTGACTAAGCGAGCGGCTGGCCATACACTCATAAAATTTCTGATCGGATAAAAAGATGCATATGTGCAAAATAAAAAGTAAGAGAAGGAAATAAAAGGAAGGTGACACTTCTCGGTTTCGAACTCTTATCGGTTCGATTTGTTAGTTACGTGTATACGTAATTCTCCGCTGAGCCAAACGGCTTGGCTTCAACAATTATACTAAATCGTTTTGAGTTGGCTGTAGGTGGTAAACGCTTTGACTGATATATGAAAAAAAAAACAAAATCGCATAGTGATTAATAAACAAAGTTGGAGTCGAACCGTAGCTGTAGGTATAGAGATCTTCGTGTTCGTTGCTCCTCACAACTGCGCTGCTGGCTAATAATTTGTCTTATTTCGTTTGCTATTCATTAAAGTTGTGTGGTGTTTTTCGCTGAGATTTCAATATAACGTTGCACTTCCTTGTTTTCCCGTTTTTGTCTTCGTATTCCTATTTATTCAATTCCCAAGTTTTCCACTGTTGTCAGTCCGGCTGCCGATTTTTCTTTGAAAACAAATTATGGCCGTGAAGTTGGGGATGCACTGGGGCTCGATCCTCATTCTGTCATTCATCAGTGTTTTGAGCTGCTAAATACGCCGGATGGCTAGTGTGCACCAGTTTGTCATTTCTTTTTTTTTAGTATTGAAGGTGATCGAGAGTACTTTTGCAATTTTTAAGCGGGCACTGCCTTTTTTTGTGAATTAGTTCCACTACAGACTGTGTGTTGTGTTTAATTGCCCGACTAATATACCCGTTTGCTAGTTTAATCTGAACTTCTCTGATTGTTTGCATGTTTGCGTTTTCATGAAGTTTTTGGACCTTGTAGAATCTAGGTTTTCGTAGGCAGATCATCAAGGCTCTATTCTGGACACATTGTATTTTATTAATGAGTGCTTGGGATTGGTCAATCCAACAGGCATTTGAGTACAAAAAAAGAGGCCGGATTCAAGATTTGTATACCAATAAAAGACTCTCTTCGTTGATGTTTAGATTGCTAAGTCTCCACAGTTGAAATAACCTGCTGTTTGCTCTCTTTATTAGGCTTTGGCAGTGATCGTTCCATCTGCGATGAGGAGTGAGAGTAATACCCAGAAACTTTAGCGTTTCTGTTTTTCCGACGGGTAAGCCTTTTATTTTTAAATTGAGCTCAGACTTTTTCTTAGATGGGTTTTTAAAAATCATGTACTGAGTTTTGTTAGGATTTATTTTAATTTTCAAGTGGTCACACCAGTCTATAAGGCTATTCAGTGATGATTGCAGATTGTTTTGAATTAGTTGTGTTGAGCGAGATCTGTAGTACAGGGCAAAATCGTCAGAGAACTGTGAAATCTGTGCTTTCATTTTTGGCAATCGGCTAACGTATATAAGGAAGAGAATGGGAGCAATTACGCTGCCTTGGGGCACACCGGCTGTCGGGCAGAAACTGGCGCTAACACTAGTATTTATCTTTACGTAAACGTTCCTTTGTGACAAGAATGAATTTATCCACTTAATGATTGGGATCTTCAGCTCAATTGAATTCAATTTGTGGATCAACCCTAGACGCCATACGGCATCAAATGCTTTTTCAACATCCAAGCAAACTAAACCAACCATTTCAGACCATTGGAAAGCTTCACTAACGTGCTGAGTGAGTTTGATAAGATTGTCTGTGGTACAGCGATGTTTCCTGTAAGCGCTCTGAGTTTCGCCAAATACATTTAGACTTTCGCAATGTTCTAAGACAATGTTTTTCACAACAGTTTCGCAAATTTTGGCCAGGCAATTTGTAAGACTAATAGATCGATAGTTTTCAGCCTTTGATCTGTCTTTATCTTGCTTTGGTATCATTGTTATCTGTGATTCTTTCCAATTTACTGGAACATACGAGTTGTTAATTGAACTAGAAATGAGGAGGCAGGCTAGGGCTTTTATACTCCGTGGTAACTCACTGAGCACTTTGTAGCTAATTTTATCTGGTCCTGGGCATGACTTTCTCGATACTCTCAATATTTCATCGAATTCCTTTGTTTTAAGCACAATACAAAGTTCCTCGGTGTCGACGTTTGTACTTAGAAATGCTTTGGTTTCTTTTTCGATTTTCTCGTGGTGTTCGGCATTTCTGTTGGTACTGTTGTGGTCTTTCATTGTGTCTTTTATGAGTTGTTTGAAAAGCTCGCTTTTCTCATGATCTGTGACTGCCTTCGACTCTTTATATGTTAAATCGGGATAGTCGCAAGTTTTTTGTTTTGACTCGTGGTCATTTGTTAGTTCTTTTATTGCTCTCCAAAAAACTTTGCTGCCCTTGTCTCTTGCACGTGCCAAAATTTTAGCTCTTTTTTGTTCTTCTGATTGCCTGATTGATCGTTTGATTTCTTTCTGCAGATAATTTATCTCGGTTTTTAGAGACCTAAATTCATCGTTAACTGCACCTTTGAGTTCTCTTCGCTTTTTCATTTTCAGTTTTATCAATTTTTGTGTCTCAATACTGTAAGGAAAATTGTTTTTGTTGACATAGGAGTCTTCCAACGATTTGTGTATTATTTCAACCAGATTTCTGTTAAACTTATTTAGTTCATCCTTTCCCGGCTACTGCGCAGGCCAAAGGTCCGATGATCTATACGATTTTCTAGCATTTTCTCTGAATTGTCTGAAGTCAATTTCCGATTTCAATTCAAATTTTTTGCTTATTTTGAGGTTAAACGTTGTGATTGTGGTTCTATGGTCACTTCCCAGATCTTCTGAGACTTCGAAATTACTAAAATTCCTAAAAACTGTACTATCGCAAAAGTGTAAATCGAGCATGTTTTTACTTTTTCCGTCGAACGACTGATATGTGTGGTGACCGTTGTTTAGCAGTTTAAAATGACCGTTGTCTATTAGATTCAGGAGTTTCTCACCGTTTTCAGAATCATAGGAGCAGTTTAATTCTTGGTGGGGAGAGTTGAAGTCACCACAAACAAAGACATTTGTCATACTTTCTGAGAATACTTTTTCCAATGAGAGTGGTTTTCCAGGTGAATTGTAAACAGATATTATCCAAAAGTCTCCATAATACGGTAGCGTGATGCATAGTTTTAGTATTTCCAGTGTTTTTCCGCTGCAATCGTTCTCTTTTTCAGCTGGTTCTGTTTGGTTTATGACGATGTTGTTCTTTATTAAAATAAGAGAGCCATGATGACTGTTGGTACAAGTTTCTGTTGCAACAACATAATTACGAAGAGGGTTGGTTTTCTGTCATTTTTTCACTTCAGTCACGCAAATTATGTCTATGTCATTTTCGGCTAAGAATAAAATGAGAGCAAAAGATATCATCTGTGATACTCGAAAACATGGTTAGGGTTACACAAGACAATATTGGAACGGTTATAAGTCGAAGCCGTACTACTCCTACTTGAAAATTTCAGAGCATAAGCAACCTGTTTGTACAATTATAACCTACTGAATACTTGTGCTAATCATTAAACAAGACAACACAGTAGAATTAAGACAACTGAAACATTTAGGGTGACACAAGGGTTGATTGATCTCAGAAGTTGCCAATATAACAAAAATAAAAAATAGACACCCTGGATGAGGTCCCAGATTGAAGCAAGTGTGTCTAGAGTCCGTCCCAGACGGAAAAAAGTCTGAGTCCAAACAGTCTCCGACGGAAGAACATTTTGTCCAGACTTTCGTGCACTAATGTTTAGATTTCCATGCGTTCAACAAAATTTCTTGCGTTCATGCCCAGGCATTTGTGCGTTCATCAGACTGTCTTGCATTCACGTTTACACTTTCGTGTGTTCAACAGAAGTTTGTGCGTTCGTGTCCATATTTTTGACTTTTATGCGTTCATCAAACTTTTGAGCGATCAAGACATTGTACTTTTTAAACAGTAGGATTTTTCATCGCGTCAGTGAGCAGTTAAAATTGTACTAATCTTGGCATATATTAGTCCCCACTGTATGTGAAATCTGACACAAAAATAAGGTTATGATATAGTTTGTCTGGAAAACAGTTAGTATTTCAGACACAGTTTTGCAGAGTCTGCGATTAACTTTCGTGCCTTCAAGTTCAGAATTTCGTGTTTTTTCACCAGACCTTCGAGCAATCACCATAAAATTCATGCGTTCAGGTCCAGATTTACATGCATTCACCAGATTTCTTGCGTTCATCAAACTTTCGAGCAATTAAGATTTCATAATTTTTGAAGATAATGGGTTGTCATCGGGACAATGAGTAGTTGAAATTGCGCCAATTTTTATGTCCCCAGTGTATAGAGAGTCTGAAAAAAGTTTACATATGGCTTGTCTAGAAAAATTATTATTTCGGAGGCGATTTTGCGAAAATGGCAATTAACATATTTTGAAAAGAGCGGAATTTCATTGCGTCAAGGAATAGATCACATTGAACGAAAACATAGACGAGGAAAGGAAAATGAATCACTGTGTTTTTTTATGATAATTAGCTTGTGCAAAGCAAACTCTGACATAAGCATTTGGGTGTTGTTGTGAATCACATCACTCTCCATTACGCCAGAGAGGTAAACCCAAATCGTCACGGCAAATTTGCTCGATCCGCTTATCTCTTGTTCGCTTTTCCTATGCTAATACCTTGAAAAGGCAACACTAATGCACAAAATGGATACTTTAGCCAAAACAGGCAAAATTGAAGAGAATTGCCAAACCCGTCTTCGCAAAAGTGTCCAGACATTAACCGCGAAATTGATATTCAAGCAGTGTATCCTGTTGTTCGCGCGCTACGTATCACAAATCTGTCGATTTATTTATCTCTTTTTAGCTCTATTTTGCACTGAATGCACCTACCGTTCGCATTGATTGTATCTGTAATCTGCAATTCAGCCCAATTTAAAACGCGTTTATTTATTGACAGCAATTAAGTGATTAAAATTGGTTTACTGGATAATACTACTCCATGTAGCGCTCAAACTTATCACAATGTCTTTATTTGATGCGATTTGTAGGTTGGAAAATAGAACTGGCATCACCCAAAGCCCCCTTTTTAAAGATTTTTTCAGATAAACTGTTTTCTGTAAAATGCCTGTTTTTTCCAGGGTGATGGAAAATGAAAATAGCATCAGCTGGTATTCTTGATAGTCGCCTCACTGTTTTTTCATGGTTTTTCAGGATTTTATTTGTATTCAAGCATCATCATTTTTTGAGATATTTTTTGTTTAAATGTGACAAATCAGTGATTTTCTGAAAAATTTCTGTTTCATTTTTTTTAAGCTCTAGGTTTGAATTGACTTTTTCGTCAAAAACCATAGGATTTATGTAATTTTTTAAATCTATAATTCGAAAGTTTGTCCTGCTCCAACTTACTAACTCTTCTTTTTTGTCCATAACAAGATAAGATTGGAAAGAGGGAAATTTCGGTAAAAAATCACACATGAAATGACTACGTTTTTTTTGCTAAATTTGATTTAATGAAAACTGCAATTGAAAATGCAAATGAATTATTAAATTGAGTTTTTTCAATATCTTTACGTCTATTTACAGGTTTACAGATGTCTAGCATTTTTAAATAAAAAGTCCCTCTCTTGCTTGACCACTTTTTGCGTCTTTTTACAGGGTTACAGGTGTCCATTAAAATTTGAATCAACATTTTTTTAAATGTTTTACCTTTTTATAAAGGTCTATTAATTTTTTAGCGTTTATTTACAGGTTTAGAAGTGTCTAGTAGAATTGAAGGTTCTGTCCTGGTGGTGTATCTGCTGCAATGGCATAGTAAAAGAAAAGGGTGGTTATCACATGAAATGACTTCCCCTACAATACAACGAAAACCCAAATTCTAAGCAAATATATTTTCGGGCGCCATTATTTCTATCTTTAAATTAAAGTCTTTAAATCACTTTTACAGGCTCAATTAAAAGCTTTGAGTTACTTTGCATACTCAACAAAGCCCTTTAAAATAGACTCAATTGCAAATTAGAGACAAATTCAATGCGTAAAATAGATACCTAAAATGAGCGGAAACGTGCTACATGACGTGTCACTTTTTTTTTTACAAATTTAAAGTATTTCAATTACGCAAAAATGACGTAGCCCGTTTTGCGAGAATATGATACAAAGCTTGTCTCCTAATTTCGTTCATTTTATGTATCTATTCTTGAGCGATTTTTACTAAGGCAGAAATTTTGGGTTATACCTCTGCGTCGTAATGTCTTCTTCTAATCAAATGAAAATTTCAGCATTTAACGTCACTACTAAAATATATTGAAATTTTATAAAAAAAAAATATTTAACACATGTTTATTATCATGACTATAAAAATAAATCTAATTGTTATCAAAGCAAGTGATAAAATTAACGGAATTTGAACATTGGTGATCAATTGATAGCCAACATTAACTTTTGACTTGTGTAAAACGATATTTGGATATAAATCAAATACTTAGAAACTGTTGTGTTTAAATTTTTTCACAATCAATTTCAAAAAAACGTTAGGAATGAAATTGGCAGGGAAGGAAAGGGAAACGGAGCCTTGAGATTCGAGGCTTTAGTCTTTTTGAGTTATTTTACTTATATAGTTTAGTTTAGTTTTTCAAGCAATGTGTTTCATACTATAGAGAAATCAATTTGACTTTACACACCTCATGTTGACTCCCGTTGAGATTTATCTTTTAGGCACATACCTCGAAAAGTTATCAAAAAATGAAGAATTGTCAGTATGTTGACAAATGCGTTGTCATTATGACAAACAGGTTGTTCAAATGACTCTATTCAGAGTGGATTGCTGATGTTTACCTTCAGCTAGAGTTGTTTTTAAAGTTAGTGCGAGTGAGCAGTCTAATTTCCGTTGTTCCGTAATATTTTTGAATCAACCAGAAATCTTTATTCGTTTTTGATTATTCAGACCAAAACTGTCAGACAATTGACAAGCTCTTTTCTGTTATTGCCCCCCCACGTCCGTTTGCACCCCCCACTTATACATGTTATAGCATATTGTTTTCATTTCATACACTAACATATACAATTATATACAAACAGCATTTACAATTTAATTGTGCAGCCAAGTTTTGAAATTAAGACGTATACGGTAATCAAACTTTGCTTATAATGCAAGCAGACAAAGAATAATCGTGTTTTTAATATTTTTTCGCCTTTCTTTTGCAGGAATAGCTCTATGGTACTAATTTTTTTGACAACCAGAAACAAAAATTCATCCATTCGTCTACCGGTACCGGCAATTTATTTTGACTAAAATAAAGGATCCCTAAGGACCAAACAGAACATATTTGGGGGGTGCAAATAGACTGGCTATATAAGGCTGGGGGGGCAATAACAGAAAAGAGCCGAATTTGATATCGAATTTCTGGTGCGGATTACCGATTAAGTGCATAGTTTGAGAATTGCGGTACCATTACGCTTAAGTGGCAATCTTGAGTTTTGAGTACTGAATGGCTGCGCAAAAAGAGAAGAGTTTGTGCGACTCGCAAATATGAACAAATTTTTTTCCTCGGTTCCATTGTGAAATACATATTTGTTCAGCAAAGGCAATATCTCCTAAATTGAGTAAAACTGCGACAGAACTAAGGTGCAAATATGCACCATAAGAAGAAATTAATATTGATACACACATATATACTATCATGTATAATTGTTCCTCAGTTGTGAGGGAAATTTGAGTAATTCACATTGAGACGTAACAGAAAACGAATATACTTTGCCGTGCACGCTTAAAGTACGGAACGAAATTCTAGCGATTCGAAGTGCGAATAAATCAATTTAGAATGAAGGGTTGAATCGCTGAGCGAATCAAGTTTATTAGATTTGCGAATTTTCAATTGAATTTCAACAGTGCTGATTCGCGAAGCGAATCAGACGAATTAATATTTATGTGTGGTTTCCTAAACGCAGGGCGATAAGGCTACTGTACTCGTGTATTGTTTTTGCTTAGGGATTCAAAACATGTCTCATCAGATTGAAGTACAATAGGTTAGTACGAGAGATTGGATTGAACTGATAAACTTAGCAGCAGACAAGAATGGTATGAACAAATCTAAATGTTTATAATGCCGCATGAACAAAAGTATGAGCAGTCTTAAAAAGGAGGATACATGAAATCAACAGGTTTCTCAGATGCACATCACAGACGTAAACGATTCAAGAAAGGGGCAAATGGAACTACAACCATAAATGGAATAGTATAGTCAATGATGAATTAGCAACGGAATGATTGGTACATTGGTACCTGTGTACCACATATCCCTCCTCACAAACGAAAATTAAGCTTTGCTGAATTTTCGTTTAGAAGTTGAAAGGAAGACAGTAAATTGAATAAAAAATGTGCTGGTTATCTGCTAACAATATATGTGATTACATTGTTTGTGAATTTTAAATTTTTATGTTTAGAGGTTGCCTGAATCAGATTGCATCTCTTCAAGAGCACTGAAAGTTTGAGCGCTTTTATTGGACAAAGTCTGAGCTTGGACTACCGGAGCTATCTGCGGTCTGATTACACCAACTTCGTATTGACTTTGTTGGGGGGGTGGGGTTTGCTCTGCGATTGATTGAATTCCCTCGACTACTGTTGAACGCGGGTCAGCTGGTTTGATTGCGGATGTTCAGCTGTGTGCGATAGGGGTCGATTGTCTGTCTATGCGTTTCTTCTTAAGCACCGCTATTTTTGGAGGGAAGAAAACTGTAGATTCGTCGGAATCTGGTTTTCGTCTGGAGTGTTTTCTGCGTCTCGTTTCAACCGGGACAATTGTATTTGGGTTTTTTGTTGCTCTTGTTGACTTGCAGTAAGATCTTCTGCTACGTTTGGGTTCTTATTCCGCGGAGATGGTGAGGGTGGTAGCGGTCTTTCTGGCCTGCATTCCCGAAGGGTATGTGATAGATTCGATGTTTCTGATTAAATCTTACTTGCATCGTCGATTTGGTTTCTACGGCTTGTCTTTTTGTACCCTTCTATCTTGCGTCGCAGGTCTGATCAGCGTTTTGCGACTTTATATTTGGTGACCCTACTTTTTGGTGTCTTCAGTAGGCGTTTAGAGTATATTTTAAGTGGCGTGTCCTTTTTCTGATTGAGTTCCGTACTCTGCCATGTCAGATTTTTTAAGCTTGACCTTCATTTTGCCGGGCCTTTTGATTAGGAAAGTATTTTCAACCTCTTTGACGACAGTTGACCCAGGCGCTGCTAAGTCATACAATCCGTGGAGATCTTTTTAAATATCGTCTTCGGGCTGGTATCTTTTTGGAAAGGGAAATTTGGAGTGTTTCCTCTGTCTTCGATGTCCGTCTGCTCTCCCGTTCAATTTTGACGAGATGTGATTTGCCCTGCGGACCACTAATGTGCTTGTCATGGGCATCCTTAATTGCGTTCGACTTACTGTTTTTCTATTTCTCTGTTGCTCTTGTCCGGGTTGTCCCATTTTTCATTGTGAATGAACTGAGTGCAATTTACTGAATCTTGATCTAAATATTTATCAATGAAATTCATATAAGAGAGTTTCGACAAATTTGGGTTGGTGCTTATACTGCTTAACGACGTATTTTGGTGTCCTCCGAAGGGTGCCTTAAATGGCAATGTCCTTAATATTTTCCATTTGCAAATCGGAAGTTGATAAATTATTGAATTCATTGAGCTGCTTACGTTAAACTAGGATTTAACGGCTAATTTATTGCAAACGAGCATATGCCTGATTGTTTCGATTAGCTGCTTGACTGGGCCTATTGCTCTATAGTCATTGATTGGCAATTACTTCAATATCACGCTGTTCACAGAAATTGTTTATTTGCTTGCCAATTTGACAGCGAGCTGGATCTACTCGAATGCGCCGCTAAGAAATGTATTTCCTGATTCCTTTCATTTTAGATGGGACCGCCAAAGTCTAATTGTAACTCTTCATTGGGTTCATTTGTTACAAGCATGGTTTAAGTGGTTTACCTTTAGTTGAGGAATAAAAGGTTTCAAATTTCTAACAATTTTAATGCAAGGTGGGCATTTGGTAGCGGGGGGCAGGAGGTCCCGGTTCCTATATGACCACCAGGGGAGGATAGCCATGTCAGTCATACCCCAGCTTCCAGGGTGAGTACTGTGGATGACGTTGATCTACGCGTCTTTTATGACATGTGGTATCGCGATCCTCTCGTCGATGTAAAGACAACCTTATTTGACGTGCAGATGGAACCAAAATGAGTGAAATTAAGGGATAACTTGTTTACAGCGTTCTTCACTGCCCTTCAGTACACAGTGGCGTACTTCTTTCAGGATGGCATCTTTGGTCGTTAAGCTGGCTAGTAACTTCTTCGAGACAAACTTGCAGAGGGCAAATTTAAAGGCGTCCTCAGAGATTTCCGCTGATGTGCCTGGAATTGATTCCGGTGTGCGGGTGGCCACGGTAGTGGGCGTGTCTGGTGTTTGCCGTGCATTTGGGGCCAGGCTTTCACTTTCTCCATCGAAGTGCACTTTTGTTTGGTTTATTCCGTTGTTTAATTTTGCAGTGCATATAAATTAAGTTAATGAAGTTCTTTGCTATTCTCTCAAAACTAGTGTTTTTATTTGCAAACTGGTTGATGGAACGAATTTGCTCAAAATTTCTGCATGATTTACCCGTTTTTTGGAGGAAAGTGTAGACTTTGTTTTCGCGCTTATTATTGTCTGCGGCATGAATAGAATCTTCCATTTGCGGAGCGATTTGAACGATAAATAGTTCATTTGGGCTGCCTGATTGACAGCTTGCTTGTAATTGCGGCTAGATTTGTTTAATAGGAATTTTTTTGCGGCGTGTTTCATTAAATCTAGCGGTGCAACTAAGGACTACTTGTCATATTGTGAAATCTTGGGTGCTATGAGATTTGGTTTGCGCGAAATATAAGAAAAAATACCAAATATTTCAAATATAAAAGGCAAAAATCTGTGGGACCTGCGTGTTAGTCTACTTTTTTACATATTGTTGGAGCGATGTTTTTCATTATGCAAAGCAGGCCGCGATGACCTCATAAGCCCGTAAATTTTTGGCCACACAAATAGTATTCGAATTATTCTATCGTTCATACGACTCCCAATAATTCAATTTCGTTCAGGCTATACCTTGTTTCGGCAGAGTTTAAAAATTGGAATGAAAAAGCAACCGTTTTCCAACCCGCTTTGTCCAGCTCTTCAAGGGCAGCGTCTAGGATTTTTCGTGATGCGTTGCATTTTACTCTAGTTTATAAATTAAGATTATAATGTCTATTTTTGATTGCATCAGAGATTTTTGCTTTTTTTCTTCAAAATGCATCGCGTTATTTTCAGTCCAGTTAAATTTTTCTGATGTTTTCATTGGTGGTCTGAGTGTGTGCCGTAATTTTGCTAAATCTGCTTAAATGGTGGACCGAGCCCAGGAATAATCTTAGTTGTTTCAGAGTAGTGAGCGGTTTTAGATTAAATATTGCGCTTGTTTTTGAATCTCAGGGTTTGATGCCACCTTTTGTAAATTTGAAACCGAGCCCTTTTATCTCAATTTTTTGCAAAAATCACATTTTAGCAAGTTTTTTCTCAACTTCTCATCGACCAGTTTTGTAAGGCATATTTTAACTAGTGGCATATGCTCTTCCAAAGTTCCGCCGCTCACAATTAGTTCGTCGTCGGAGAAACAGTATGTATTTGGTAACCCTATTAGAGTTGTGTCAATTGCCTTTCGAAGTTCGGCCAGCAGCTCTGTGAGGCCGTAGAATCTTATTTTGAAGCGCTACGTGCCAGTGATATCGCCGCTTAGAATATTCAATTTCTATATATATATATATATATATATATATATATATATATATAAATTTTGAATTTAAAAATTTTGAATACACTCTGAAGTGACGTGCCGTTTCAGAGTGTAGATTGAGTTGGCTATACGCGTACTTCCATTCTATTGCCCAAAAAATGACCAGTTTCGCTTCGCGTTTACTCTTATATTTTGAGAAATCAATTGAATTAGGCTGTCAATATTAGGCATTTGGTATAATTGATTTGATCATGATTTTCGAATCCAGAGCTAGTATAATAGAGCAGTTTTTCTTTATTGTTACGACGATGGCTCAATTGAAGTTTTTATCTGAGCACGAAAAAATTTTTCAATAATTCCTTGGTCCAATAGTGTTTCTATTTCTTCTTGTTAACTTTGTCTTAAATATTTATGGGAACTTTTCTACCTTTTTGATGACGAGCTTGATAATTTGTGGAACTGTGTGTTTACTTTGTGGTTCTGTGACTTATCAACTCTGCTGATGGATCCGGGTTATTCTTCAGCTATTTGTTATTTTACGGTCCGGTGTGTTGATGCAGTTTATTATTCTGTTGGAGGCTTGTTGTTGTTTGATATATTTTCCTAAGGTTTCAAACGAATCGCGTCCTATCACTGGTTGTAGTCCATTTTCTACAATCACGAAATTGACTTAAAAATTATTACGAAAGAACCCAGATGTGTAACTGTACTAAGTAACAGTTTGCTGATTTCACTTGAAATCGATAACGTACAACTCTGCAAGGTCGAACAAACAAAACTTCGTTAGAACAATTAGGTCTCACTTCAAAGCTGTAATTTTCGGAAAAGCTGAGAAATGTCATCCGGCAGCACTTTGCTTAAATTGAAGGAAAATTGTATTTGTTGATCTCTGGCAACCAACTTGTCCAGACTCTAATTTTCAACTAGCGTTTTTATCATCAAATTTTTAGTTTCTTCAAACATGCTTTAAAATTGCAGTTAATGATTACTATTTTTCATTAAATGTATTAAAGCGAGCATTTTAAATCTCTAAGCGTTTGGTCAGAACAAACTCCAAATTGATTATGTCAATAATAACAATTCGCATTTAACCTTTGATGGAACAATTTTTTGTGCGAACTATAACACAAGATAGGGCATAGTAAGGCTTAGTAATGTAGACATTTTTCTATTATTTAGTTTTTATCTGCATAATCGCTTTTTATCGAAAATATGCTTTATCGTATCAGATCCAAGTTGAATTTTTTTTATCTACATGGCAAATATAATAAAACGGTGCTGCCATAAACTTTCAAATGTACTGTGGAACATTTTCTACTTCAGCAAAATTGAAGAAGCAGACCTGTTTTGGCGGATAGGAAATAACTATATGTTCGGCTACAAAATAAGAAACGCTTTTGCTAACATTTGGCAACTCTAAGCTTGCTCAGCTTAAAATGAATTGCTGTACCTAATTATTGACAATTAATTTTCATATTTGAACCCTTTTGGTCTGTTTTTTGCATTGGCTGTACAACTTGATTTCAATGATCTCTATATCATAGTTAGAAGATCTTAGACTTTTTTCAATGCCAGATTGTTGGATTTTTTATCTGTGTGTATTTTTAATTACAGCACCATTTCCGTGGTTGCTTGTATTTCTATTACATATTCCAAAGAATTTCTCTCAAGTGTCTTACATGGTGATAAATAGAAAAAATTGAAACAAAGGAGTAAGGCAAATCCATTTGGAAATGCTATCGCTCATCTAAGATGTTCATTTTTAATTGGGTTAAATTTACTCGCCTGCATTGTTGTCAAATTTTATGAGTAAGAAAATTGATATAATCCCTCAATCTTCATTTTGATTTTTTTGAAACCTGGGCCACATCTTTTGAGGACCATATTGTGATTTTACAGCACCTTGATATGGAATTTAATGACGAAGCTAGTTTTAGAGTATATATTCAAAGCGATCCACCTCATCAACCTGCTTTTGGTAAAATTATTGATCTATATGGAACCGCAAAAAAATAACTCCGAGTATAGAAAGAGAAATAAATAGCATTAATAGCTATATGGGACATTTTTAAAATTAAGATGAAAACTTAATAAACGACGTTTTGTTCTTTTTAATTTTTAATGCATTTCTTAAAACTATAACAATTTGATTGCTTTTGCTCTTGTGTTTCTTCACAATATTTCCTTGTAACTTTACTATATCTTAGGAGCATACAATTCAAATTCACCGTTCCTCTTTTCCTGGTAGATTGTTTTTCCGACCCCACTTGTGGGGGGGGGGGAAATATATACTCAAATGGGTTTTTTTTGTTCAGTCAATTTTGGCTGATCGGTATATTTGTCGTAGAGAAATGTGAGTGGAATCATTAAAACGCTGGTTCAGCGTAGAATTCAAAACTAAAAAGATTTCTTTGATTTTCGTTTTTTTCGAGGAGTTATCGAGGATTGAAGTTTTGTGTGAACACGCGATAATTGTTCACTTTTAGTGTTACTTTTTCTCCAATTTAAAATATTTTCTATAAAAATAGTATTTCAAAATTAAATTTCACGCCAAAAAATGGACCAATTTTTTGTCCCTAATAGACTAAAGGCGGTCGTTCTGGTCTCATTGGGAAGTTCACTACCAAAAAAAATTCGAATTCTATTTGAGAGCTCTTTTTTTAAAAAACTTTTCTCTTTTGCTTTTTTTAAGTCACCTAGAGACAATTCACTTTTTATATCAAGGTTCTATTAATGACAGGTCCCATTATACAGGTCCATTATATATTCGTCAATGACAGGTCCCATCCAATTTGTTGTAAATCAAAAGATAACATATCTATTGATATTATTTGTCCTTGATATTTTCTTTGTAGGACAATATGCGTTTTTCTGAGCGTTTATTGAGTGGCCAATTTTTGTGTTTCTTTTTCTCTTATTTCAGAACAGTCGCATAATAAAAGATCTCAAAGGTTTTCAAATGTGGCGCAAGTAAACTTATTCAATCTCTCAGTTTTAATCCTTCAGCTGAATCAGTAGAATCGAACAATTGAATTAAAAATACATAATATTCAGATGATAGCTATTGATTTTAATGGTAGCAATAGTTTGTGTTTTCGCAAAACGTTTGTAATTTTTTGAGTTTCTCTTTAGTTCGCTTCTATCGTTGCAACTAAGGACTGCCTGTCATATTGTGAAATATTGGTGCTATGAGATTTGGTTTGCGCGAAAGATAAGAAAAAATACCAAATACTTCAAATATAAAAGGCAAAAATCTGTGGACCCTGCGTGTTAGTCTACTTTTTTTTACATATTGTTGGAGCGATGGTTTTCATTATGCAAAGCAGGCCGCGATGACCCCATAAGCCCGTAAATTTTTGGCCATACAAATAGTATTCGAATTATTCTATCGTTCATACGACTCCCAATAATTCAATTTCGTTCAGGCTATACCTTGTTTCGGCAGAGTTTAAAAATTGGAATGAAAAAGCAACCGTTTTCCAACCCGCATTGTCCAGTTCTTCAAGGGAAGCGTCTAGGCTTTTTCGTGATGCGTCGCATTTTATTCTAGTTTATAGATTAGGATTATACTGTCCATTTTTGATTGCATCAGAGATTTTTGCTTTTTTTCTGCAAAATGCATCGCGTTATTTTCAGTCCAGTTAAATTTTTCTGATTTTTCATTGGTGGTCTGAGTGTGTGCCGTAATTTTGCTAAATCTGCTTAAATGGTGGACCGAGCCCAGGAATAATCTTAGTTGTTTCAGAGTAGTGAGCGGTTTTAGATTAAATATTGCGCTTGTTTTTGAATCTCAGGGTTTGATGCCACTTTTTGTAAATTTGAAACCGAGCCCTTTTATCTCAATTTTTTCGCAAAAATGACATTTTAGCAAGTTTATTCTCAACTTCTCATCGACCAGTTTTGTAAGGCATTTTCTAACTAGTGGCATATGCTCCGCCAAAGTTCCGCCGCTCACAATTAGTTCGTCGTCTGAGAAACAGTATGTATTTGGTAACCCTATTAGAGTTGTGTCAATCGCCTTTCGAAGTTCGGCCAGCAGGTCTGTGAGGCCGTAGAATCCTATTTTGAAGCGCTACGTGCCGGTGATATTGCCGCTTAGAATATTCAATTTCTATATATATAAATTTTGAATTTTAAAATTTTGAATACACTCTGAAGTGACGTGCCGTTTCAGAGTGTAGATTGAGTTGGCTATACGCGTAATTCCAATCTATTGCCCAAAAATGACTAGTTTCGCTTCGCGTTCACTCTTATATTTTGAGAAATCAATTGAATTAGGCTGTCAATAAAAGGCATTTGGTATAATTGATTTGATCAGGATTTTGGAATCCAGAGCTAATATAATAGAGCAGTCTCTCTTTACTGTTACAACGATCGCTCAAATTAAGTTTTTATCTGAGCACGAAACAAATTTTTCAATAAGTCCTTGGTCCAATAGTGTTTCTATTTCTTGTTTAACTTTGACTTAAATATTTATGGGAACACTTTTCTACCTTTTTGATGAGGAGCTTGATAATTTGTGGAACTGTGTGTTTACTTTGTGGTTCTGTGACTTATCGACTCTGCTGATGGATCCGGGTTAATCATCAGCTATTTGTTATTTTACGGTCCGGTGTGTTGATGCAGTTTATTATTCTGTTGGAGGCTTGTTGTTGTTTGATATATTTTCCTAAGGTTTCAAAAGAATCGCGTCCTATCACTGGTTGTAGTCCATTTTCTACAATCACGAAATTGACTTAAAAATTTTTACGAAATAACCCAGATGTGTATCTGTAATAAGTAACAGTTTGCTGATTCCACTTGAAATCGATAACGTACAACTCTGCAAGGTCGAACAAAAAAAACTTCGTTAGAACAATTAGGTCTCACTTCAAAGCTGCAATTTTCGGAAAAGCTGAGAAATGTCATCCGGCAGCACTTTGCTTAAATTGAAGGAAAATTGTCTTTGTTGATCTCTGGCAAACAACTTGTCCAGACTCTAATTTTCAACTAGCGTATTTATCATCAAATTTTTAGTTTCTTCAAACATGCATTAAAATTGCAGTTAATGATTACCATTTTTCATTAAATGTATTAAAGCGAGCATTTTAAATCTCTAAGCGTTTTGTCAGAACGAACTCCAAAATTGATTATGTCAAACATAACAATTCGCATTTAACTTTTGATGGAACAATTTTTTGTGCGAACTATAACACAAGATAGGGCATAGTAAGGCATAGTAATGTAGACATTTTTCTAAAATTTAGTTTTTATCTGCATAATCGCTTTTTATCGAAAATATGCTTTGTCGTATCAGATCCAAGTTGAATTTTTTCTATGTACATGGCAAATATAATAAAACGGTGCTGCCATAAACATTCAAATATACTGTGGAACACTTTCTACTTCAGCAAAATTGAAGAAGCAGACCTGTTTTGGCGGATAGGAAATAACTATATGTTCGGCTACAAAATAAGAAACGCTTTTGCTAACATTTGGCAACTCTAAGCTTGCTCAGCTTAAAATGAATTGCTGTACCTAAATATTGACAATTAATTTTCATATTTGAACCCTTTTGGTCTGTTTTTTGCATTGGCTGTACAACTTGATTTCTCTGGTCTCTATATCATAGTTAGAAGATCTTAGATTCTTTTCATTGCCAAAAAGTTGGATTTTATTATCTGTGTGTATTTTTAATTAATGCTCCATTTCCGTGTTTGCTTGTATTTCTATTACCTAGTACAAAGATTTTCTCTCAAGTGTCTTACATAGTGATAATTAGAAAAAATTGAAACAAAGGAGTAAGGCAAATCTATTTGGAAATGCTCTCGCTCATCTAAGATGTTCATTATTATTTGGGTTAAATTTACTCACCTGCATCGTTGTCAAATTTTATGAGTAAGAAAATCGACATATTCCCCCCATCTTCATTTTGAATTTTTTGAAACCTGGGCCACATCTTTCTTATATTGTGTTTTTACAGCACCTTGATATGGAATTTATTGACGAAGCTAGTTTTAGAGTATATATTCAAAGCGATCCACCTCATCAACTTGCTTTTGGTAAAATTATTGATCTATATGGAACCGCAAAAAAATCACTCCGAGTATAGAACGAAAAATAAATAGCATTAATAACTATATGGGACATTTTTAAATTTAAGATGAAACCTAATAAACGACGTTTTGTTCTTTTTAATTTTTAATGCATTTCTTCAAACTATAACAATTTGATTGCTTCTGCTCTTTTATTTCTTCACAATATTTCCTTGTAACTTTACTATATCTTAGGAGCATACAATTCAAATTCACCGTTCCTCTTTTCCTGGTAGATTGTTTTTCCGACCCCACTTGTGGGGGGGGGGGAATATATACTCAAATGGGTTTTTTTGTTCAGTCAATTTTGGCTGATCGGTATATTCGTCGTAGAGAAATGTGAGTGGAATCATTAAAACGCTGGTTCAGCGTAGAATTCAAAACTAAAAAGATTTCTTTGATTTTCGTTTTTTTCGAGGAGTTATCGAGGATTGAAGTTTTGTGTGAACACGCGATAATTGTTCACTTTTAGTGTGATTTTTCTCCAATTTAAAATATTTTCTATAAAAATAGTATTTCAAAATTAAAGTTCAAAATTAAAAAAAATGGACCAATTTTTTGTCTCCAATAGACTAAAGGTGATAAAAAAGACTAGTTCTGGTCTCATTGGGAAGTTCACTATCAAAAAAATTTGAATTCTATTTGAGAGCTCTTTTTTTATAAAACTTTTTTCTTTTTTTGCTTTTTTTAAGTCACCTAGAGACAATTCACTTTTTATATCAAGGTTCTATTAATGACAGGTCCCATTATACAGGTCCATTATATATTCATCAATGACAGGTCCCATCCAATTTCTTGTAAATCAAGAGATAACATACCTATTGATATTATTTGTCCTTGATATTTTGTTTGTTGGACAATATGCGTTGTTCTGAGCGTTTATTGAGTGGCCAATTTTTGTGTTTCTTTTTCTCTTCTTTCAGAACAGTCCAATAATAAAAGATCTCAAAGGTTTTTAAATGTGGCGCAAGTAAACTTATTCAATCTCTCAGTTTTAATCCTTCAGCTGAATCAGTAGAATCGAACAATTGAATTAAAAATACATAATATTCAGATGATAGCTATTGACTTTAATGGTAGCAATAGTTTGTGTTTTAATTTTTTTGAGTTTCTCTTTAGTTCGTCTCTATGGCTTAGTCTATGGCTTAGTTAAAAACTAATGATTTTTAAGATTTTTGAAATTTCTTGGAGTAAAAAATGTTGATTAATTTTTAAGTTTCGCCTCACTGTTCGTTCTTTTTGTCGACTTTTTAACCAGTCTCATCAAGAAAATTTTCCATGTGCTGTATTGTTAGAGAAAAGTAAACTTGTGTAGTTACGGTTTTACCTGAATGCACTTTGGCGTTGTTACTAGGTGCTTTTAAATTTAGATATTCAGTTTTTGCCGTGAATTTTTTGTTTGCGCTAATTTTGTTTTTTGTTTTTTGTCTCTTAGTCTCTTTAATGTCAGATCACGTTTGCGCTGTAATGAGGGATCGCATTATGTAATTCAATTAGTAGATAAGTTGTTTAACGATTGCTTTAAATTCAAACATCTATTTTTGTTATCTCTTCATTTGGTTGTCAATTTAGTCAAAAATGTAGATGAGCTCGGGTCGGAACAACATGTGCGAATGCACATTAACGAGCCGCCTTGTTTATTTTAAAATACTCGAAGCGCTTAGTCAACCACATACAATTTTTTCCTGAAGTGTAATGATTTTGCAATTTGCGGCGAGGGAGAAATTCCGCTATTGCGTAAGGGCGATGCGAATACCCACTTATATTTTTTGTGCTAAATTTGCGATGCGAAACTATTAACAAAATAATTAGATACAACCGCTAAGCAAAACGCTTGCCTTCAAATAGAGATTCGAGAAACTGGATTAAAGAGTAAATTGCGCGGCTTATCACAAAGACTCAAAATTAAGAGAATGATACCCAGGTCTAGACCTCGACTCATGAAAAGACAATGCTCGACAAAAATGTGCTATGAAAAGACCATAGTGGACTCATTTGATCTATGAAAAGACTTTAGCTGGACTTTAAGGCATTCTGGACTTTAGCTCAACTCAGATTTTTTGCAAAAGACTTTAGCTGGACCCTAAATTTTACAAAAGACTTTGGCTTGACACAAAGTTTGTGCTGGACTTAAGCTCGACACAATGTTTGCAAACAAAGTCGAGTTAAAGTCTTTTCATGGGTCCATCATTAGTCTTTTCATGGGTCCATCATTAGTCTTTTCATAAGTCTGTTTTTCTGCCATTAACGTTTTGCGTGCAATATTGCATATAACGTAGTCAGCATATGTGATCATGCACCTTTTACGATTCAAAAGAACCATAAATACCTCAAAAACCTGCATTATTTTAAAAAAAATAGCTAATAATTTTGGTAAGGAAAACAAACTGAATAGTGCCGAAATTTTTTAATGGTTAATGGGACTAGGACCAATATTCTTAAGCTAGCTGGTTTCATTGAATCAAGTAATGTGGTAATATACTCGATCTGAAAAAACTCTTTAACTTAAGAATTGATAAAATTCTTAAGGCTTTTGGCAGATTTCCAACTGATTCTTAAGTTGGACTGCTCCGGTGCAAAACTATTTAGTCTTGCTCCGGTTCTGCTTCTGTATGTACAGAAGCAGGAAACAAATAAAAAATTTGAATATTGAAAAAAAACAGACTTATGAAAAGACTAATGGTGGACCCATGAAAAGACCTTAACTCGACTTTGCTGGTTATTAAAAGACTAATGCTGGACCCATGAAAAGGCCTTAGCTGGACTTTCTTCGTTATGAAAAGACTTTAGCTCGACCCATGAAAAGATATTAGCTCGACTTTTACTAGGAACCTCGACCGTGTAATTATAGTCAATATTGGCCCCCCCCTACTAGACTTTTAAAGTCTTTTCATAAGTCGAGGTCTAGGCCTGGGTAAGTTAATGATCAATGGAGCATTCTGAATAGGTGAAAAAATCATTTCTTAAAAAAATACAGGAACAAAGTTAGAATGTGATCAAAATTTACAACAAGGATCAAATAGAATACAAAGACTGAAACGGAACCACACACACTTCTAAACGGCTCGGTACAAAAAGGCTACGTTCATTCCAAAATTAAATTTGATATCTTATCATCAAAAATAAATTCTACTAATCATATTTTGATTGGGTATTACCAATTCATTATTTGTGTTTTAACTCAGTTATCTTTGACACTCGACTAAAACTCATCATTAAATGAAAGAATATCGCTACAAAATATTTACCTTAAGTTTTTTATTCTCTTCCTTTGTAAAGTAATTCATGAAAATGTTTTGCTAAAACCAAACTATAACCGGTTTTCATAAATGTTGAGCAAATAATACTGTTCTCTGTCAAAATATCTACTTATCTAGGGTGAGTGAAGGAGAATTAATGTAAGCACGGTTATGATCACATATAATCACACAAACACTTCCACGTAAAAAGTGCACCTGAGCAGTTGCGTCCTTTTATGCAAACTTTCTCTTTTTAACAAAATTATATCCACTTCTTTAGGCAAGGGCAGTGCACCTCACGGTTCTCCCCCATATTGGGTGAAAGCATGGACAGATTCAATATTGGTTTTCGCTCATATATACCTAACACTGAAAAATTAGAAATTAAATGAAGGCAATAACAAATTTTGGGCCTGAAAATTTAGGCATTCACAGGGAAAACTATTTTCTATATTGTCTCAAAGATATTTAAAAGCGCTTACGTGAAATGAAGTTTTTTATGATTACTTAATTTATAGCTAATTTAACTGAGTCAATGAAATCCATCCAGTAACATCTTCAAGAGTGATTAGAAATGGTCAGGAAATGGGAAAGACGAAAAAGATTATATATCTTCGAAAATGAGTTCCTTTGACATCGTTTAAGTGATTTTGCGGACAGATAATTCTCTCATTTAAAACCGCAATGGAAATGATGAAATGACAAATAAAAAAACAGTTTCGAAATATACTGCAAACGCGCTTTAATACATTATTATTATACAATTAATTCTTGATTTCACTTGACAGTTAAATGTAAAACAAAACAAAACAACAGTCGGTCAAAATGTAGGGGTCTGAAATGAGGGTGTCAAATAAAATCACATAATTGACACAATTGGTCTTCTTATGAACTTGAATTAAAGCTAACTCGATTACGGCAATTGAAATCCAACAACGAGGTTCGGTAATGCACGTTCGCACATAATGTTCCAACCCCACTCATCCACATTTTCAGCTTAGTTTTCTACCAAATGAGCAACGGATAGAAAACTTCAAGTATTTTTCGAAAAACTGGTGTATGAATAATAAAATTGCGTCCAACTCAAATCGTTCACTGGACTAAAAATGCCGCTTTGGAGGGGGCAGGATGTTTGCCATTAGTGAAAAAAAAGGAGAAAAGACAAACAACATAAACAAAAAACATAAACAACAAACATTAAAAACATCTAAAACTCAATGTCTGTTTGTATAAAATTTTTAATAACGAAGTCTATATAGCGTCAGATAAAACCAAAACTAAACAAAAATATTATTTCCTTGTTCATTATTAGAAAAATTATGGAACCAGTCCTGAATGAGATTCGGTAACAAGTAGACAAAAAGCAACAAAAGCAGCTAACTTAAAAATTACGCTCATATTTCTGAAAACAATCAATTCTAAAGTAGTGAAACCCATTAGATATGATCTGAAATAATAAAATATGTTCTAATAAGATCATTTATAACTTGGTAAGATAAGACATTGGGCCTGCCATTTTTAAAAATTTTTTTCATACGGCTTCAAAAAAACATCAGATACAGAAAAAAAAACAAATACTCTGATATTTTTTGCGAGAAAAGGGTGTCAAAGCCGATATATCGATAATCTTTACCCTAGGAAAAAGAAATGTTTGGTTGAACGTTTTTCGAACGCCAATAAAGGGATCTATGACAGCTCATTAATGAGACTATGTAACAAGAGGAGAGAAAAAAGCAAAATTAAAAACAACGTTGGTGTTTTTATAAAACAATTAATTAAAAGTCATGAAAATCTTTAAGTTACAATTTGCACTAATGCATAGGTTTGTTTAATTCTCTATAAGTGGGACCATTGAGCACTCCTTTCATCAGATTATGTCCTACGTTTACAAAAAAACGTCAAGTACAGGCAAAAACATAGAAAATCAGAATATTTTTTTTTCTAAAAAGCAGAGTCGAAGACTTTAACACCATATTGAATTCACTTAAAACATTAAATGTGTTCAAATTGTCCCTCCTTCTACTCAAACAACGTGATATGTGAACTGTAATTAATGAGACTGGGTAACAAAGAGGCTAAAAAGAACAGAAGGTGAAAAATTAATGAATATTTTAGACATCTTGGAATAATTACAATAAAAGTCATGAAAACCATCAGCTAACAACTAAAATCAGCAATCAGGCTCATGTGTTCTTACAAAATAAACCATTGAGACAATTTATTATTCAGAAATTTTTATACAACTAAAAGAAGTAACGTAATTTAAGGCAAAAAAGAAAAGAAGTTCCATTAACTTCTTCTACAAAACTGTGTTCAAGCCGCTAAATCCAGAACTTCTTCCTTGAAAAGTTATATGTTCGGTTGCTCTTAAGATTTGAACACTAGTAAATTACAAGTCATGATCAAAAATAGGTAGTTTGACAAAAAACAAAAAAAAACATCCTAAAAATGTGCAACTGTGAAAACCAAAATGTTTTGTGAAAATAGTAGCATCCAGGGCAGAAAACGATAACGAGTTAAACCGTAAAACGTAAGTCCGCAATGTTGAAGATAATACAATTTAGTTGAATTTGCGTTTTGTTTTAGCAGAAATTAAGCTACAAATTGACCAAGAAATGGGAAAAAAGCGGCAAAGCTCTATAATCCATTGTTTATTTAAAAGCAAATGACATTAAAAGGCAAAACAAGAATTTTTTTTATTAAAAATATTTTAAAAATTGACTTGCAATTGTTTACGAAGCTAATTGGACCTGCGAATAGTAATTCTTGATGTCAATTTTTCTGTGATGAACATAAAATGCAATAATTTTATAAGAAAAAAGACAGCCACTGATTACAATTCCGATTATTTTTGGATTTTAGAATTACACGATCAAACCAAAACTAGCCTTGCTTTTACTGTTTATTCAATAAAAACAAGCATTGTTGCCCAATGTAATGGAGGTAGACAATTTAACAAAAGGTTCTTATTTCAAGGAAAAATGATGCTGTTTGTTTGATTATCGAGTTATATTAGCCGAAAACTGGCAAAATTTCAAAACGAGAAAAATTTCAATGAGTGCAGAGAAGTAAACTAACCCTCTGTTGAGTTGAAGCAAATGGTGTCAACAATCATTAGGTGTTCAGTTCCGGCAATTAAAGCAAAGTTGACTAAAGAAGCTTATTTCTTGCAATTTTCGATGACAAAAAGGCTGATTTTTTTTTAATATAAGGCGACAATTTAAGCCAAAAATTAGATGAAAAGTTTCATCAACACCCTTCAGAAGAACAATTTTTTATTATACGTTGTTGTCTAGAAGTGTTGCTGGTTAGAAAACAAACCAACAAAACTTGTTTGAAATATTTTAACAAAACTGACAACAATATAGGAAAAATTCCAGATATGTTCCAGACCCAATGGAAATCCGTCTATTTTTCACAAAAGTTCAAACCTCGATCAATCCCTGTAAAATACGAAAATAAAAAAAAATCTTTTTTATTCTATATTCTACGTTGAACAGGCTTTCTAATGATACGAGTCTCAACTCTCTTCGATGAATATATAGCTCGGCCAAAATTGACTGAACAAAAAAAAACTCATTTGAGAATATAGTCCCCCCACTAAAATGGGCCGGAACAATTAACTAAGGTGTCGTCAACAGAATTGTGGTTCCGAAAACGTCAATGGAAAACTGATCTCATTTTTCATTAAGCCTGCTTTTGCAACAAAGTGATTATTTCATTTAAAAATAAATAAAAAATTGGATGAATTTATTTTTTTACAAAAGACTCGATAAGGTATACGCCACACGTACATATTCTCATCTCCCGGGATGTTGGTTAGCCAAGAGATTAGATCAAGAGAAGATAAGTTTGTTTTAAGTTAATTGTATAATCATTCAAAAAATAAGCATCAATATATCACGAACTCTCAGGTTAGGCTCTGAAATTATTGGTCTGTTTCTACACATTATTCTCAGTCTTGGTTCCTTTGTTTAGCTCAAAAAGTTTATTCCATATAACCACCCTCTTGGTCAAGATTTAACAAAAATATGAAGTTTCAAATGCAAAGAATACTCCATCACAAAAATCTTACATCTTTTTGGGAAATGAAATTGGAAATTTTAGGGGTGCATTGTTTTCTCATACCACAATTCTTTCCCATTTTCAATGCATTCTTTTATTCACCGAAATTGTTGCATGTTTACTCCTTATAGCCCATATTCGAAACCCAGTCTCTTTTTTATTGCCTCCACTTTCGTTGAGTCCCAAGTTCTTCCTCTCATATTTCACAATCTGTATTGTAAAAAGAGGAGGCGATGAAATTTTTTATTTGAACACATTCCACGTATTTCTTCTAAAACTTAGCACCAAAAGCTGGAAGTGGTGGAGATTTGTGTTATTTTCAAATGGTTTTTTTTATCGCATTCAATGCATTTCACCGATTTTTCTATAGCAATTTTGTTTTATGTAGCATCGCATGATACATCCCACTTTTGTTTCTAAACTTAATTTAAGCTGCGGTTAGAATGAAACGTTCGATATGAGATATTCGAACTTAGCAAACTTAAATCAACCTTTGGCTCATTAAATTTTGTTCACTCTCCGAGTTTTGATAAGTTTTAAGAGGACTAAGTAGGTTTTACAGCTGTCAAGTATTTGTATTTGAGTTTTATCGTAGTATAAATATGCTAAGGATTGTTTATGAATTGTTTCAATTAACCTTGACCAAACCAGTTAGAACCTTAATATATCAGTTTAGATCAATTGTGACTTATTTCTCAGCCTATAAGATGATGCTTAAACTTTCTAGCCTATCAGCCTCGCTCCCTTTTGAGCTGAAGAACTTTGAAAATCTAACTGAGCTGAAATTAAATGATTCCAAAATTTTTCTGCCTTCCGTTTTAGGCACGGCAGCACTAGCATCATATTTATGGTTTAGGTACTTCCACTCTTCCGATGATGGTTTTCCAGATCTGGCAAATAGGCACTGGCTCAAAGGTCATATGCCGCTTTACAGGGCATCAAAATGCCACGGAAAGTTATTAGAACAACTAAACAAATTCACAAACTCCGGTTTTGCGTATCTAAGAAGCTACCCAGGGGGAACACATAGGCTAATTCTGTTCAATTTTAGCGATCTGAAGGACTTGTTTTTCACACACGGACAGGAGTCGATTGGCAGAAACTTTGGTGTAAGTGTTCACCAGGGTTCAGAGGCGAGAGAGGCTATTGTTGAAGCATGGGGTCCTGTGTGGAAAAACAATCGCAAGATTTTCCACAATCACTTGCGATCTTTTGGACGGGAAAGACAGTTGCAGATGGTTCTGGACGAAGCAAAGCATTTAAGCGAGAAACTGGAATCTTTGGGGGAAAATTTTGAGCCCTCAGAATTGTTACAATCAGCAGTTTTTAATGTGATAACCATCTTGATTTTTGGATTTCGATTTCCGTATTCTGATCCAGAGGGGGATAAAGCTCTCCGTGCAATTTTAACATGTAACAAAAAGCACATGATGTTACCGAGTTACATAATCAAAATATTGAAGCTGTTCAAGTTGTCCAAGCAAGCGGTTGACGTGTTCAAAGCAATCAGAACATCCAAGAGTTTTATTCGCGAGCAAATTAATGCACGTTTGCAAGGTGGTGCGCGAGAAACAGCTGAAGCTTTAGTGGACGCCTACATCTTGGACTCTGAAAAAGAAGGGAAAAAATTTGACGTGAACAACCTAATTGCGATCATTTTTGAGTTATATTTTGCTGGCACCGAGACCACATCCACAACTTTGACTTGGGTATTTGCATGCTTGGCTAGGTATCCCGAAATTCAGGATAAAATTGCAGCAGAAATCGAAGCTAAAGTTGGCAACTCTGAGCTCACAAATGTGCATTTGAAAAACATGGATTACACGATAGCTGTGCAGTACGAAATACAGAGATTTTCAAGCACAGTACAAATGACTTTGCCTCACAAGATGGTTCAAGAGGTGAAACTTGAATCTGGTTCAGTGATTAAAAAAGACGAAACCATATGGGCCAACATTTACCACATCATGCGAGATCCAAAATACTTCAAGTATCCAGAAGAGTTCAACCCTGGAAACTTTCTGGACGAAAGCGGCACCAAGTTGAAGATGGTAGAGGCATTCGTGCCCTATGGAGTGGGTCCCAGAATCTGTCTGGGCCAGACGCTTGCAGACCTCGAGGTCAAAGTGATGATGATCGAGATCGTGCGCAGATTCAAAATTACGTCCTCTGATGACATTGATCTGACTGACACGGTGCAGAATTTGACTTGCGGACCACAGCCTTATCGGTATAATTTGGAACCCAGAGTTTAGTTACAGTATTACGTAGTTGAATACAATTCAGTGCTAATCAATGTACACCAGAGTTATTCTTCTTTATGTACAACAAAATTATACACAAGAAGCTGACTTTTCGGCAAATCAAAATGATTGATATGATGCTATACGCTCATATATGAAATAAGAAAGCATTTATCAATTTTCTCGAGGTGCTGCATTTATCATGAAAATTAACGCATGGTTAATATCATTGTCTAGAAGTTATCAAACACAGAATCAAGTTGTTGGATAACTCAGTGAGGATGATAGCAACCCTATGGTAGTGTGATTTATTGTTGCTAAATCAACTCTTGTTGCGATTACACCAGTAGCCTAAAGGGCTTCACTATGTAACTGCTTAGGCTGATTTTATTCCCACAAGTTTGTTCCTCTCCACAATTTATACAACAACATGGAGGAAAAGTACACAAGTCTCAAAGCAGAGTTTTTGCCAATAATATTTTTTCTAGTTTACATCGGGCGGTAGCCATTTATTTCGTAAATAATTTATGCAAATGTTGTAAATGCAACTGGAGTTGACTGAAGTAAAATTCTTCTTAATCGCATCATAACTTATCATTGCCTATCAGTTTTTTCAGCGGCGCTTTTTCGGCGGAAAGTAAATATTTCTCAGGAATATCATAATGTTGCATTCAAATTGTTTTCTTTGTTGCTTCTAACATATATTTCAATGTCTGTGCTCATGTTGATGACGTCAAAAGCTCTTCAAACCAGCAGACATAAAAAACATAACCAACCTTTGTCCTAGTTGCCATTATAGGGAAAATGAAGGGACAATATTTTGAAAACATCTAGTTCTGTAAAGTGAACTACTTCTTGTAAAATAGTGAAAAATATCTAGTTCTCAACTATGAACTACACAAATAGAATATATTTAATTAAATTTTGGGAAATTTAACTGTCTGCTGGTAAGCGTCCGAGCAAAAAATGTCTCTATTGAATACGAAACAACTTCTGAAATATCACACTTTACAATCGGAACTTTGCACGAGTTTTCAAATTTATTTTCTACGTTGTTATTTTTGACTCTGTCTTGACTTCTAAATTAGTAAAAGTGCTGTTTGTGACCTGCAAATTTGACCAATTGCGTTAAATTAATCCGTTTTTCTATCATTTTATTTTAAAATACTGTTGCTCCTGGGGTCTTTCATATTAGAACAAGACAACGTGAATGTTTAAAGCAAATTAGATAAGAAAAATGTTTTTTTTTTTTAAAAAAAAATTTCACCTTCCTAATGAGTGTTGAGATCTAGCCAGTTTTAAGCTTTAGTGCTAACTCTATGTATAGTTTTTTTTTTAAATTTAAGTTGGTATTGGTATAGGATCACTGGTATAAGGTCCTTGTTTGTCATTTCTTGATTTTTTCCCTAAACATTACAGTAATATTTGCAAAAAGTCTCAAAAATGGAGGATAATTTTCTAAAAAAATTAATTTGTTTTGCTGTTATCTCCTATTCCAATACAATGAACCCCATTTTTTTCATTTAGTCGCGTGTTGTTGAATGACATTTTTAATGGAGAAAGAAAATGTTATCCCAAACCTAGGGTTTTGAGATATTTGTAGAAAACTGGCCTATAGCGGGTAACGTGGGAAACAGCTAACTAGAAAATTTCAGTGACTTTTATACGGTAATTCTGCGTCTATTTTATTAGTATGTCAATCGACCGAAACATCTGCTAAATAATTACCTATTCAACTAAAAATTTTATAAATCGGAAACTCTTGGGCGCCGACTGCATCGAGTTAGTTACTAGTGTGATCATTTGACTTCCTCCTTCAAGCAAAATTCAACTAAACTTTGTGCGCAGAATTTGCAAAAGTTATTTGTTTTATGCATTATACTGCTAGATGAATGTGGTTACCCCAATTTTTTTTCACTAAAAACGCGTTAATATTTTTGCATCGAGAGAAAAAAATTTGTCCGCTGACCGCTGGTTATTGAGATATTTACAAAAATCCAACTTGTGATTGATTTAGCGTAAAATTTCAACAAAAGGGGAAATGTTGTCGTGGCTTTGAATAGCTGTTATTTTGTTTTTTGTTTGTTCACTAGCCCATGACAGGACCACAAAAGGCTTTCTGATAATGATCCAATCTGTTGGAAATTTAATAATAAAAAAATGACATCATGTTGCCAAAAATGGGCTTTGCTTCACTTCGTTTCACGCCCTGCAAAACCTTCAGACGTTTGCTCATGGCGGAAGAACTGAAGTTGATAACATCTTTGCTCGAACCTCTTATTGTGCGGCATTAAATTGTAGTATGCGGGTTTTCCTTCAGTTTTTATCGCATCGCTGAAATAATGTTGCAGCCCAAAGTTGGTGGTATGAAGTATATACGAGGACAAAAAGCAGACCATAATTGGGAGCCTCATTCAATTTTTTGAAATTAAATTTTGCAAAGTAATCTCATCTTTGAACTTTTTGGGCATAAACTGAAAGGAAAAAAAGAACCTCTGCAGAGGATCATAGGTGCAACTAAAAGATTCTGAATATGGACTACTTTTTCACCTAAGCTGATCTTATCCGTTTTCTGTAACTCTATTAGTGCTATTATAGATTGATTTTTTTGACTGAATGCTTACTTTTACATTGAACGCCATTCCTTGACCTCCAAAAACAAATCACAGCATCACAAGCTTTGGTTCGCTGTTTTAAGAATAACAGGACAATTAATGAGCTCAGGAAAAAATTGCCTATCAATTTTAAGTGACAAAGGTCACGACCCAAAACCGTGCCCGGACAAAACAGTCCCAAATCGCAAAACATTTCCAGACAAAACATTCCCAGACTAAACAGTCCTAAGAAAACAGACAATACAGTCCCAGACAAAATAGTCCCAAATAAAATTTTGAAACAACTGTAGATATAATCTAGAAACAATTAACAACCATAATCTGTGAGTTAAGCTTCTGCAAGAGAACACATCCCAAAACACACCCTAAAAAGTAGCTGCAGAGCAATAGAAACGAACAGATTAAACTGAAACTGATAATTTTCTCGATATGATATCAGATTTAAAGTAAAAGAGCGGCTAATTAGTTTCAACAATGTCCAAAAGTAAAAGGCAATGCTGTAATGGTTTGAAAGTCGCAAAAGGCCAAAAGCGACCAATTTTCGGAATCAACATAAGTGCAACTTCAAGGCCAGTTATGAAATGAGTGATAGAAAAAACTGCGGAGACAATGGTTGCAGTAATGATGAATGGATGAATGATTAAATTTTGAAATAAGTCTGATTCTAAGAGTTGGAATCTTGAGAGGTTGCCGCCAAAAGATAATAGCATGCCATGAAATCGTATGCTATCAAAAGATAAAATTACAGCCAATTTTCTTTTAAACTATAAATATTGAAACCAATTTTTTGTTGTTGTTTTGGTTAAAGTGACTTGACAGAAAACGCTATCCTATGTTTTGTATCTCGTGAAGTTAATTAACAAATGTAAGTTGCAGCTTCTGCTGATTCAATGGGAATCACAACATAAAATTCAAAAATTGGAACTTAGTTTTCTTAAAGCAGTTTGTCAATGCATAGGACATTGTTTCAAAAAGATTTCGATGATTTTGTCTCTGCAAATTATGCATTAGTAATTTGAGTCCATGAAATTTGTCTTCAGCAATTTGAGTTCATGAAATTTTAGTTTTCGATCTCTCCTATCAAAATGTTACGTGATAACAAACATTTGAAGGAGCATGACTCTGATTTATGCGCATGCAATGGTTTTCTTGGTGTGTTTTGTTTTTTGATAAACAGTCAGTACATCATCGCCTTGTTCCTGTACGTAACACTAAGACATTAAAATTCTTGTTTTTTAACGGTGATGATAAATTTTGACAGAGAATGTTTATGTAGTATTTTGGTGTCTGAAATGAAATTTATTGACAAAAATTTTAGCTGAATAAAAGGAAAAAAGAAATCAGGCTTTGAAAATTAGGTTTCTGCTCAATTGGTTTATTTTTAATACAAAAGTTTGTACAACATTCTGAATTGTTGGGCAATTAATTTTTAGCCATATTTATTTATCCAAACATCAAATGCAGAAAAGCACTATGATAAATATTTGATGTATACTTTTTGTTTTGAAAAATGAGAAAATGAACCATTTTTACAATTCAGAAAATGATTCAAAATTGTCATCCAATTTACATTTTGGTTCGTCTTCCATAAAAGACCGCCTCATTTCTCACCCCAGCTCTTGTTGTAGTTCATTGTTATTAGTAAAATTTAAACGGGAGAGTTCAACTTCCCCTGTTTTGGTTCATCATCTAATTTTACTGGGACCAATGGTTTCCAATTCGAATTTGTAACAATATCCAAACCTTTGAACAAAGCACTTGCGGCAAAATTTAGGACAATTTTTGTTTTTTCGTGGCATATAGGCGTTATTTTGTTACCTGTGTTATTATTATGGCACATGGTGGCTGCTAAGAAAAGTAAAATTTAATTCAATAATTAGAGTTATTTGTTTTAGTGTGCAACTTTACAAGCATTGTCAAATTGTCAAATATGCTCAAATCACTCTCTAATCAGTGGTAGGAACAGATTATTTTAAACATGTTTAAAAGTTGGCGTCACGCTGTCTAAAACGCTTGGCGTAAACAAATTCCTCGTTAAATATTAATTAACACATCTTTACAGATAAATTTTAAAATAAAATTGGGATCTTTCCCGTTTGTGCTTCAGCGCTATAGGTAATAGCATGTGCAAATATAAAAAAACCTTCAGCAGCCACTAAATTTGGGGGGCTCAATCGGAAATGATCATAAATTCATGTTGCACACAGTAATGTTGTTTAATTTAGCTTCTGTTCATTGTAATTTTTCTTTCGCTTAAATAAATTCAATAATTAAATTTCACGTATTGATCAACTGAAGTCATCGATGGCTCATTATCACTTTTTCTCTGATCATAGAAAATCCATCGATGGGAAGTCACTGGATCATAGAAAATCCATCGATGGGAAATCACTGGATCATAGAAAATCCATCGATGAGAAATCACTGGATCACAGAAAATCCATGATCAAAATGGTCAAAAAAGCCCAGAAATCCTCCAAAAATAGCCGGGAAATCGCCCAAAAATCGTCAAGAAAAGCTCAGAAATCGTCCAAAAATCGTCGAAAAAAGACGGGACTTTGTCCAAAAAAAGACGGAAAATTTAACAAACAAGGCAAAGTGAAAATGATTTAATGAGCGATGTGATAGCAGTGGTTTCTCAGCAGTGGATGATAATGTCAGCAAATTTGTTAGTCCCGCTTTTAAAGTTGATCGGCAGCCGAGCTTTTGTAGTCTGAATCTAGCAGAACTAAAACCACACCAAATTTTAGACTCAACACCAGTATTTCTCTATATTTTAGAGGCTGTTATTCAACGGATTGTGAAGTTACTTTAAATTTTTTTCTGTTGAAATCACACATTTTTTGTGCGATGATTAATTACACTGTTTTTCGTGAGCAAATTGCGTTACGCGTAATTTCAAATGAAAACGTTTTTCTTGTGTGGTAGTTACGTGATTTTCCATTTGATTAAGCTTGTCAGAAAAACGACTGGTGTTAATAGAAACTTCTATCTGTAATTATGTTTACCACAAAAAACTTGTGTCAGAACAGATAAACACAATAAAAATACAGACGAAAAAGCTAATTAAATTTTTCAGGAAATTTTTAAGGTTGAATGGTTGAAATTGCCTCTAGAATTTTTCATGCAATACTCTTCATAAATCATGTGCAATTTGTGCAGTTTGTCGTTTAAATTTATTCCATTGATTATATTTATCATAGATTGAAATTATGAAATGAGATTGTTCTAACGAAACTTTCCCAAAACACGCAAGAAATTATGTGTTTTTCACATTATTTGTTGCCTTGTTCACTCAAAAAATTCTGCAGATAAACCTGAGAAAACTTTAAAATATTGATAACATAGGCGAGTTTCTGTTATTTTTGTTTTGTTCCGAACCAATTTAAGGGTAGGAGGAGCTATATACACAAATTGTTTTTTTGTTCAGTCAATTTTAGCCGATCGATATAATCATCGTAGAAAGTTGTGAACTGTCATTAGAAAGCCCTCCAGCGTAGAATATTGAATCAAAAAGTTTTGATTTTGAATTTCGTTTACTACAGGATGTTGTCGAGATTTTAATTTTTGTGAACATTCGGCCGATATATGAAGCTTTTGTTCAGTTTTTCCATAATTTTTGTCCCAGTTTTCGTCACTTTTGCTAAAATATTTCCATTTTGTTGCAAATAGTGTTATTGTTTTAATCTTTAAAGATCAAGCAGGGCTGCTGAATTGTTGGATCTGAGTGCTTTGGCTAGAATTAATGCAAAATTTTTCGAAATTCAGAATATTTGAAAAGGGAGCAAATATGCTTTATAGCACACTTTCAATAAATTGGCTGAACGTAGACACCGAACAAACTGCGGAAATAATCGTCGTAAGCTCGAAAAATAGCTAGTTGTACTCCCACTGGCTTTGTGAGCTCCTGGTATTACAATTTGGCCAGTTTTTTTGCACAAACATAAACTCGATAATTTTAGAAAATGATTTATCTAATTTTGGTATACTGATAAACTTTGTTTCAAAATTGATGTGTTTCGCAACCATTTGAACAATTAGTTGTGTTCTGAGACACTAAGCAAACTCATGGCTGATATTTATCTCAGCCTGGATCCTTAGGAAAATTTTTTCCAAAGATTTTTTTGGGATCAAGATTTCCACAATTGTAGTTTTTATTTTAAATACTGACAAGATTTGCATAACAGGGCTCAGTTTTTTCACAGGTAATATTTACAAACAATGAGGCTCAACAGACCTATATTACTGTCTCAGAGTTAAACTCGAAGTTTTCATGGTTTTAAGAATTTGTTTTCGTATAATTTTGTGTACTTCTTATGTTTTGCTTTCATTTGTTATAGTTTTCGTAATCCCTTTAGTCTCCCCTAACAAAGATGCAATTGGCTCTTTAAGAGCAATAAAAAGACCCAGACTATGCTTTCAGTTGTTATCTAGTGTCTCTTATGAATTTGAATTACAATTTACAGTTCTTGCAAATAAGATCCTATATTTTTAGTGCCTTCAATTCTGTGATGTCGCAAAAGACGCAATTTACTTCCTGAGTTTCTGCAAGTTAATCAATCTCTTTTAGTTGAAATCTTATGCCTGTTGAGACTTTTGAAAGTCTTTGTTTTCACAAACAAATTTGGATTTTTTAACCTTCGCCATTTCTCCAAAGTTTTTCTTTGGTTGCATTGTAGCTCATTCTCCGCAAAGACAGCTAAAAATCTGTTTCCAGTGAGCTAAAATTTAAATTTTTATTGATTTCAGCTCCATCCATTTGTTTCTTGGCTTTGTTACTTCAAGATTTCAGAAAATTTTGTGATTTTTACTTAATTGTACATTTTATAGGATTGTTGTTTACTTTTCATTTTGTAACATTAATGGTAGGTACCATTGGGTTCGGAAAACTGCGCAAACGAATATTTTTCTTTGTTCTAAGTTACAAAGTTATGGTTTTAAAGGCTTCACTGCCATTATTTCTCATAGTTTGATTTTTTAAAAGTTTTGCCAGTATTTCCCCCTTTTGTAGTCTTATGACGTAAGCTGGATAATAACAGCTCTCAATAGCTTCCTATGGAGATATAAACGAACGTTTTAATGACTTCGGTTAATTTGTAATGATTTTTGTACTGATTTTTAATGACTTTTAAGAAATTAACTTTTTTCCAAAATGGAAACGTAGTTTTAAATAAACTTCGCCCCCTTTTGGTCTTTTTTGTTGACCTTTTTCCCCGTCGCATTGAGGAGATATTCCATATCCTTTCTATTGCCTGAAGCGAGTTTGATTTTGTTATCAAAAATACAGACATCGAGATTTGGTCAATTAATTAATGTTTGATGTTTGGTTTTTATTTTTGCTTTTCTAGTAATAAAAAGTTTTATCGTCCCTCTAAAGTGGCGTTACTTTTTCCATTAGTGGTTTGTTGAACGATACGTATGTTTTGAAAGTTTTCTATCTATTCCTCATTTGGTAGCCAATTTAGTCAAGAATGTCAAAGAGCTGGGTATACGGTTTGTGGGATGCCTCCACATCATTTTTAAGCTCTATGATCATTTTGGGATCGTTCAAGCGCAACAATTGGACACTTGAACGCTTGGTTCCGATAGAAAAGTCATCAACAATAGGCGAGAGGCATCTCAATTATAATAGAGTTTGCCGAGTGACGCAACTATTAATGGTATATAGTGATATAATTTTTTGAAACATAGTAGGGATAAAACCCCTGAGGCATCCCACGACGGTCTCAGCCAATAAAATGTCAGAACATAACGAATGTCACTAACCGCCCGAGTTTCAATCGAGTCCCACTACCAATGATTTTTTGCAGGCGTCTCAAAATCCCTCGCGTGAGCTCCGACAGCTTAATTTTATCTGCTTTTGAGCCTGTTGGGGAAATGTTGATGAATAGGAAAAGGACATCAATGAACCACCAGTAAAATCATCCAATCTTTATTAGAATCTGAAGACATTGCTATTAAAAACTTCTGACCGTCAGTTGCTACGGGCGCTTCATACTCTCGAGGTCAAACAGTCGTTTAGACGTCAATATCAAATACGACGAATCATGTTTTTATCGAATCATCGCACTGTTCAAATTTTGTGGTTATATCTTCAGCATCAAATCCTCTTTTCCTCTCGTCTTCGCATTGTTCCATGCGACGTAGATGAGGATCTTTGTATGGTGCTGCCCTCAGTAGGCCCTCCGGGTGTTATCTGAATGTCGCACTACGTTTCCAGGTCAAGCTAACTTTTGATGAAACTTATAAACTTTTTCTATCAGTGTCTTGCAATTGCCCTTATTGCTTAAAGGAAGTGGGTTCTACTGTAGGACAGGTAAAAATTCCCTTTGATGATCTTCGTGTCCACGCGACAGTAGTACATGCTCGTGAAGTTAAGAACACATACCGGGCGTAAATCCTACTAGCGTATCCCTTTAAGTTTTTTGGAAACTTTTAAGTATCTGCGCGCGCTATTGGGCGCACAATCAACATTGCGCAAAAGAGAAAACGTTCCATACAGAAAAACTTAGAGCTTTTACTCAGTAAAATCAGCATTATTCCTAACTCCTATTCCTATAGAGTTCGTAGATTAACGGGTCCTTTTTTCATTTTTTTATCGGACTACTCTGTATTAAAGTGAAACAAAGTGTATCCGAGGACAATTCCATAACATCGGTGTTTTTTTTGTTTTTAGATATTTCTAATTGCTTGAAGGCCAGCTGTTTCAAAGAAAATTATTGATTCACATCTGTGCCAATGGGGCATCTCATATTCTCTTTGACAATGATGCGACATTCAAAATATATGCTATGCTGACTGCTAATAATTCGCTGGTGGTGCCGGAACTTTAGGAATAAAATACTGAACCAGTTTGCAACAACCATCTTTGACTACACAATAGCGTTTGATAGCGTTGTGCCTTCGTGCAATTCTTGGTCGAGAATTTTTTCACAATTTTTTTTCACTTTATGTGGAACGCTTGTTTTAATTTGCATCGTAGCCTTATCTTTATTCGTATCAAGCTAGTAGTTTTGTTCTTATATGTTTGTTCACTTACAACGAGTGAATCATGATACTTTATCTCGAGATAATGGGGTTGAGAAATTTTTGTTCAAAATTATGTAGTCAACTCACCATCGATCCAGTGGCATTGCCGTTTATCGATTCCTCGCGAGCCGAGTCACATGAGTAATTGCGCATAACTTTTGCTCAACGTGAGTTCTAGAAAAGCCGCTGCCAACCAACAGCCTTGTAGCGAAGCTGCTTTATGTCCACACAAGGAAATGCTCCCGCAATTCCATAGGGACAACATCATCCAACAGCTCTATAGTTGCACAATGTTTCAAATTATCTTGCACGATTTTAGTCTCCGTCTTATCTTGGGTTTGCTTGCGCCCATAAAATTAGTCCGTTCTTCGAAAGTGGTTTTCAATACAATTTATTCTCTTTATATTGATTCAAAACCCCGTGGATGGCATTGCGATGCACGTGAAATCTAGTGCACGTATACAAGTGAAATTTGCGATTGCATCAAAGCTGGGTGTAAGCTAATCTGCTTGGTTTTATACCGATATACGTCCTGTCCAATCTCGACTCTCACAGTTTGGTACAGTTTGAACAAAGTGAGCCAAAATGTTAATGCGCTATAAGACAGGGATAAACCAATTGCTTCGCTGCTATGTTGTCACAAGACGCCACAGTGAGAGTAATGACATGAAACCCAATATATGCTTCTTCAAATCTAAGATTAATAATAATAATAATAATAACATAGTAAAAATAATAATAATAATAATAATACTAATAATAATAATAATAATATTAATAATAATAATAATAATAATAATAATAATAATAATAATAATAATAATAATAATAATAATAATAATAATAATAATAATAATAATAATAATAATAATAATAATAATAATAATAATAATAATAATAATAATAATAATAATAATAATAATAATAATAATTGTGGTGGAGGAATCGACAAAACGCAACCAAGTATACCAAGTATTAATATAAACACTCTTAAACTATATACATACTTATCTTATGGTATGATCTCCATCCGGAGAACAAACTCATTTGTTGTCGTACGTACTTCTCTACATGTTAACACCTCACCAATTGGTGACAACGCATTGTACATAGATTGATGATTGTGATTGACATTTCTGTTAACTGTTAACCGCACAGTACAACTGGTACTGCGTCTTGACCAACAAGTGCGAAAGCACTCCGGTGCAGTTCTGCCTTAACGCGTTCAGAGATTAGTTGTTGAAATTCAAGATTCACTCTTGCTCTTTTCATTAATAAGCGAATCGTATACAACATGGCGCAGTCAACTAAGGCTCGTTCTCCATTAGGAGTAAACTTCTTTTGGGACAAAGGTCACCAACCCGAAATAGAATGGGAAAAATGGCTAGCTACAGTAAAACTAGCAATCATGGTAAAAAAAATATACAAGTTGACAAGCTACTCCAACCAAGACCCGAAAATGAAGATCTTGATTACCCAACAGAGCCACACTACGAACCAGCACTATCTGACGAAACAACCGCCAAAAAAAGGCAAAGAGAACAAAGAAACGTCAAAAGACGTACCGATTGGCAAAACTCATGCAAAGACATAGAAGACAAGGGACCACAAGTAGATAACATACCATTGGAAGAAGCAGATAACAAAACAAAAAGCCACATATACCTCTCACTAGGAACACAAGCAACAAACATTTTCCACCAAAGATTCCCTCACACAGACATTCAAAAATGCACCACGGACGCACTAGTAGAACAACTTAGAGAATCATTCATACAAACAAAGAATGAAACATTTGACAGATATCAATTCTTCCGATGCCGACAAAAAGAAGGCGAATCACTAGAAGTATTCCACTCACGAATCAAAAAACACGCATCAGTCTGCAACTGGGAACACATGGAGAAAAGCCTTGTCAAGAGCATCTTCATACAAGGAATGAACAACCAGCAAATCCAAATGGATTTATTATCAGAGGAACGAACACCATCAGAGACACTAAAATATGCACTAGCACGAGAAAGAGGACAAGAAGGCCAACAGAAAATGAGAAACACTTACACAAATACACTACAAGCAAACCCATGGTTCGAAAAAAACCAGTACATAAAACGACAGAACAGGGTCCCAATTCTCCCAACCCCACAATCAGGACAAATTCAAGACTGCCGACGCTGTGGCAACAAATTTCTCCCTGGCCACCTAAACGTTTGCCCCGCAAAAAACGAAATCTGCAGAATATGCAAAAAAATAGGGCACTTCGCAAAACAGTGCAAGTCAGAGATGCCACCACGTCCACAATACAACCCACAACAACGAGACAACAAAACTATCCCGGACAACAAACATATTCGGGCTACCAACAACAACAAAAGAATAACCAGTTTGTTCAAAGAAAAACATCACAGAAAATGAGAAACATAAATGAAGAAGAACAGGAGGATATACACAATTCAACAGAAGAAACAATCGACCCCGAATCAACTTGCTACATTAGGGAAATGATGGAAGACTGGCAAAACACAACAAACTTCATCCATTTAGTTAAATTTACAAATGAAAAAGTCAGCGACATCAACAAGACTAGAAGAGGGGAATTTTGGCTGAAAACATACACCAACAAAAAACAAACCTATTGGTTAGCCGATACAGGAAGCCCCAGGAGTTTCATGAACATCCAGACGGCAAAAATTCTACTAGTAGATAACAAGACAGAGATCCAACATCCGGATAAATCCCTGGGCGAATTCAGATGTTTCAACAACAACAAAATAAATATACTCGGCACAATCCACGTGGACATAACGTCAGGAACATCAACTGCAAAAAACTGCACAATTCTATTGGTAGACACCAATACAATAAATATTATGGGAAGAGACATCATGAACAAACTAGGCCTCCGCCTCACAATGGGAACACAACAAAAAGAAGGTGAGAGAAATTTACTCAACATAACAAACACCCATTTAAGAATATCCAACTGGATATTCCAAAAGTACCCACACCTATGCACAAGACTAGGTAGATCACAAAATCATGTAGCAAAATCAACATTCAAAAGCGAAATCAACCCAACACAACACAAGGGTAGACGAATCCCACTACACCTAGTAGAAAAAGTAGAAAACGAACTTAAAAAATTAATCAAAGACAAACAAATTAAAAAACTAACATCATGTTCAGACGAATATTTCATAAACCCAGTAGTAATAACTGTCAAATCAGATCAATCCATCAAAATCGCATTAGACTCAAAAATACTCAACGACGCAATACACAAAAACAATGCAAAGCATAGACCACCTAATGGATGAAATAGCTATGAAAAGTTCTGAACTCAAAACAACAGAGGGGACGCTATACTTTAGCAAAATAGATCTCAAATACGCTTATAGCCAACTCCCCCTTCACCCCGAAACACAAAAACACTGCAATTTCAATATACTAGGCGGCAACGCTACGGGCACTTACAGATTCCTAAATGGCTTCTACGGCCTGGCAGACCTACCAGCAACATTCCAGAAAATGATGGATACAACACTAGACGGATTAGACTCAACAAATGCATTCCTTGATGACATAATAATAAAAACAAAAGGAACAATAGAAAAACATGAAAACGAAATAGACAAAGCACTAAAAAGACTAGACCAAGAAAATCTAGCATTGAGCCTTCACAAATGCGAATTTGGCCTAACAGAAATTACCTGGCTAGGATACAAAATAAATTCGGGAGGCATTACCCCAATTAAACGAAAAACAGACGCAATCATCCAACTGGAGAACCCAAAAACGCTGAAACAACTAAGATCATTTATGGGCAGCATACACCACTTGGTAAAATTCATACCAAACCTAGCAGCATTAAGCGCACCGCTAAGACCACTATTAACAAAACCAACATACAAAACACCCAAAAAATTAGAATGGGAAGAAATACACACCAGTGCATTTAACAAAATAAAACAAGCAATTCAAACTATTGTCGAACAAAAACATTTCGACATTAACTGCCAAACACGAGTAAAATGTGATGCCAGCAAAGAAGGCTTAGGCGCTTGCCTCGAACAAAGACAAAACGACATATGGCAACCAATAGCATACGCCAGCAGATTCCTTAACAAAAATGAACAAAGATATAGGATAAACGAACTAGAACTACTGGCCGTAGTTTGGTCACTCGAACAATTTAAGTACTATCTATACGGATCACATTTCACTCTCCAAACGGACCACCAAGCTCTACTCTCCGCCCTAAAAAACAATAGAGGCAACAAAACATACCAAAGTAGATTAACTAGATGGGTAGACCGATTACTACCATTCCACTTTAAAGTCGAACACATCGCGGGGAAAACATGGAATTTGCGGACTATTTAAGCCGCCATCCTATAACACAACCAACTGGTGAAAACTTTGACGAAAATCACGTAATAAACACCATAGAAGCAATACATTATACACTACAGACATCGCAGAGAAAATTAACCAATCAGATCGCTAGAAAACAGAATGAACTAAATGACGTCACGAACCAGTCCAATCCAAGCAAACAGAAACAGAACGCTTTTCGCCATTTACACGCTATAAAACAGTTGCCTCCTAACACATTAAACAATTCAATTATTTCAAAATTAACTCAAAATTCTACAAATCCAAATCGAATTATCAGAAATTATTTATACAAATCCTCTATACATCCTATTACAAATCCTTTATCAACATCTTTATCCAGTAGATCTTACAACCCAATTAATCTTTTATTTAGCAACAAAATACACGTTACGACAAGGAACAGCCCACAAGTAGAAACATTCCAAGTCCCAATCAAAAAACGATACCAAGCACCAAACACAACGAAAACACAAATGATGACAAACCCACTGGAAACAAATACCATTGCCACACAGACAGACGAAACATCTAACATTGGGCAAGGACGCCAATCACTAGAAGAAAAAGAGGAATTCAACCCAATCCCAGAACTAGACTACCAAAGCACTCCCAAATACCTAAAACAACTACATCGAGTATTCGGAGAAAATTTCATCGCCGAAGCTACACGAAACGACCCACATAGCAAAAATTTACTACAAATCATAGAAGATAAAAACTGGGACTCACTTAAACACTTCGGCAGATACTGGCACTCCCTAAAACGAGATCTGAGCACGACACCAGCTGGCTGCATACTCTATGACGGGAAAATGTTTATACCTACACAACTACGTAAACTAATCATGAACTCCATTCTCCGCAATCACCCAGGCCCATCAGGAATGATGCACTTAGCAAACATGATATGGTTCCCAAGAATCCATAGAGAGATAGTAACTCTCACGCGGAATTGCCAACCGTGAATCAAAATAGGTAAGAATTTAAAACCAATAATCCCAAAATCAAAATTAGCAAACCTACCACCACTACAGGAACCAAACGAAGAAATCCAAATGGATTTTGCCGGCCCCATACTAGACGAACAAAATAATGATTCGTATATATTAGCTTCGGTAGATAGATTCTCAAGATACCCATACGCAATAGTATATCACAACTGCGACACTGACACAGCATTAAAATATTTAGAAAAATACATAAAATTTCACGGAATACCTAGAAATATAAGATGCGACCAAGCCCAAGCATTCAAATCCAGGCAATTCGAAATTTTCTGTAACAATCACAATATTAAACTAATACTAGCTCCAGCTGGAGACCACAGAGCTAACGGAATGATGGAACGTCTAACACAAACAATAAAACGTCGTCTCTCAGTCCTAAATAACGACCCCAAATGGTCAAAAATCACACTTGCAGATAAAATCAGAGAAATAATCCAAGAAATAAAACTCATACCTAACACAACTACAAAAATCGCACCGTTCACAGCTCACTTCGGCAGAAAACCTAACACACCAATATCAAACATTACACCCAGGACATCACCAAAAAACCTATCATACAATGAAATAACAAATTTCCATTTAGATAAACGAAGAGGACTAAAACAACCGATGCTGAAAGCCGACACAATCTGGAATCTCGAGTCAGATTCTGAACCTCAACTGGACATACAATTCCAACCAACAATCGAGGGAGATGACTCCTCGGACCAATCTACGCTGCAGAACATTAAAAAAGAAGCCATCAAACGTAAGATTACTTCACCAATTAAGATAACACCTGACAAACTAATGATAACATTCGGTGATAAAACAACATCAATAACTAACACACGAAAACAAATAGCACGAAAAACAATAGCACGCAAAGCACCTGAACCACGCGGCACACTAAAACCACTTTGGAACATAATACCAGATGGTACTATTACTAACTACTCACCAACAACAATAACTCTAGACACAATCACCAGAAAGAACACAGTAATCAGAAAAAATGACTTGGAAATCATAAACGAAACAAAATCCAGACTAATGCACTTCGTAGCATGTAAAACAGTACGAGATTATAATAGAAATCAGGAAAAAATAAAACAATTTTTGTTAACAGAAAAGAAACAATTCAAACAGTCCAAGCAGAAAGGCCAACTGGACAGACCAGAAGAACCAACCAACATAAACAAAGCCCACTTCTACTCGCAACCTGGACCGTCCCACCAACTCGACATCCCCGGACCAAACAACCGAAACCCACCTCAACGAAAAAGAAAACAGCAGCCCAAAAAAAGATCAACAAACCAAAAAGCGATTTTGACAGAAAATCAAAAGAAGCGGCTATAGCCCAATCGAAACTAAACAAGGCAAAAGAGCGCCAGCGCAAAATTTCCAACTCCCCCAGAATCCAAATGGATACATCGAAATTAGAACAAAACAAATCAATCGAAGTTATTAAATTAATCTCCGACTCCTCACAAGGCAGCCCGATAAAGATATTTACCTCAGATGACCCAGCAGCCTTCATGTCAACACCAGCGAGGAAAAAGTCCCAAGAACAAGTAAACAAAAAGATAGATAAAATCATCCACCGCATCACCCACTCACCAAAGAAACAACAGAACAACGACGCACAAATCATCTCAATTACCCCAGCTAACCACACAAGCCTAAGCCAAGACATCATATCCATTACACCAGCACACCAGTTGACCCCTGTAGACCCAATAACCAAAACAATGACAACAACACAGGATACCGCGACGACCAGCACAAAAGATTACCAATTGGTAAAACCAAACGCACCAACCAGCACCAATTGCGAGAACGAAAACAATAACCAACTGGTACATACTATTTGGACAACCGATACTAACTCCGACACAACATCCCAAGACAAATATCCGGCACAAACACAAAACAAGGAACAATCAAACACACAAAACATCACAACATCGAAGCACAACCAGACATACCGGAGGAAAGAGAAAAGGCCGACGAACCTATTGATTTAATACACATGGAGGAGGACAATGGCGAAAGCCTAACAACAAGCTCCATCTCATTCCTCAACACAGAGGACATCGCCGCCCTCGACAAACTCTTTGACTAGTCAGCCAAAGATTTGACGAAGGAGGAGTGTGGTGGAGGAATCCACAAAACGCAACCAAGTATACCAAGTATTAATATAAAAACTCTTAAAATATATACATATTTATCTTATGGTATAATCTCCATCCGGAGAACAAACTCATTTGTTGTCGTACGTACTTCTCTACATGTTAACACCTCACCAATTGGTGACAACGCATTGTACATAGATTGATGATTGTGATTGACATTTCTGTTAACTGCTAACCGCACAGTACAACTGGTACTGCGTCTTGACCAACAAGTGCGAAAGCACTCCGTTGCAGTTCTGCCTTAACGCGTTCAGAGATTAGTTGTTGAAATTCAAGATTCACTCTTGCTCTTTTCATTAATAAGCGAATCGTATACAACAACAATAATAATAATAATAATAATAATAATAATAATAATAATAATAATAATAATAATAATAATAATAATAATAATAATAATAATAATAATAATAATAATAATAATGATAATAATAATAATAATAATAATAATAATAATAATAATAATAATAAAAATAATAATAATAATAATAATAATAATAATAATAATAATAACAATAATAATAATAATAATAATAATAATAATAATAATAAAAATAATAATAATAATAATAATAATAATAATAATAAAAATAATAATAATAATAATAATAATAATAATAATAATAATAATAATAATAATAATAATAATAATAATAATAGTAATAATAATAATAATAATAATAATAATAATAAAAATAATAATAATAATAATAATAATAATAATAATAATAGTAATAATAATAATAATAACAATAATAATAATAAAAATAATAAAATAATAATAATAATAATAATAATAATAATAAAAATAAGAATAATATTAAAAATAATAATAATAATAATAATAAAATAATAATAACAATAATAATAATAAAAATAATAATAATAATACTAATAATAATGATAATAATAATAATAATAATAATAAAAAAAATAATAATAATAAAAATAATAATAATGATAATAATAATAATAATAATAATAATAGTAGTAACAATAATAGTAATAATAATAATAATAATAATAATAATAATAATAATAATAATAATAATAATAATAATAATAATAATAATAATAATAAAAATAATAATAATAATAATAATAATAATAATAATAAAAATAATAATAATAATAATAATAAAATTATTAATAGTTAGCTCAACTCGGTGAGTCAACAACATGGTCAATCCAAAACACTTAAAGTGATCAACCGAAAGCGTAGATTCCAAAATGTGGAAAAATAAGTTCTGCGAGACAAAATTAATTCCAGCTTTTCAAAATGCCGGTGAAGCCATATCAACTGATGCTGTTTGCTGTTGTGGTCAGATCTTGTTTAACTATATTATTCTAATTTAATGTCTCAACCAGTGTAGAGTTAGGTGTTTTTAGTGTTTATCAATTATCAGTAGTCTCCAGCTGATGAGATATTGTATTAATTGTCAATTTTGTCCCAAAAGGTGTTGTTACTCACAAAGTGAATAACTCACTAGGCTGAAATTTGACCTCAAAGCTGACGTCGGCGATGCCAAAATAGGGGTTGATCCTTTTTCTTGTGACAAACTTTAAAAAAGAAACAATGGAAGAACACAAACCCGACAAACATTTTCGAGAAGAACTTGTATGCAAAACTGACAAAATCAGCAAAATTTTTGAAATAATTAGCTAGATGCTAAAACTATTTGCTCCTATTTCATTCTCTCAGACTTAATAAATCCTGAAATATTGTGGTAATTTAATTCACGGTTTTAAAGCTTTTCGGTGATAGACATTCACTATTGGCCATCTTTTGTCTCAAACCATATTACTTTTTTGAATTCGTTCAATTTCATAACGTTTATTAAAATATCATCCATTTTTAATGAACCTTTAAGACTGAAAAGAATATGCCAACGTCATTCTAGGTAACTTCCATTCATATACAGTCCTTCTCTAAAATTCAATAATGATTGACTTTCCAAAAACCAAACTGTTAAATTTTTTTGCTGTTGTTTACTTTAAATGTAAACATTGTTCAATGTTGATAATTAATAAATTACCTATTTTGGCGTAAGAATCAGTTGCATTGTCTGTATCCATTAGCTGAGCTAATTTTGAATAAAATTTCAGATAACGTAGTATTCGAAGAATTTCAGGTTGCAATCGAGACGAAAAGCTGAAATTATAATTGATTGAATTCTCGGTTGAAAGTTTGGGACCTAAAACTTTTAAGAACCTGGGACGTCAAGTTATTCTGGAGACGTCGACAGATGGAAGCCCTACAAAACTTTTTTTGGTATTCGACCCGGACACCGAAAAAAGTAAAAAAGAGATAGTAACGAGAAGGTGTTCAGGATGAGGGTGCGGGTAAAACGAACGATTACCTGAATTTTTCAACCACAGGTACTTCATCCTCGAACACGAGCAGTAAATCAAAACCGCTCACAATGAAAAAAACCTGAGAATCAGTACATTAGAGCTACAGATTATCCTGTGTAAAATTTCAACCACAAAATGAAACCTCTATGTCTTGCAATGCACAAACTAGCAACCCGGAAAAAATTTTGGAAATCAAACAATGGCGAAAACCAAATTAATTCAATATGTCCGCTGTGAAACACCAATAATCGATTTTGGAATTTCATTGATCGTTACAACGTTAGAAAGGAAAAGAGACTGTGCTTTTCCTAATTGTCCCAAAATCAACAGCCAGGAGATTGTCCAAAAAAAGAGATGTTGAATTGACGTCTGCGAGAAGAGTCACAACAGGCTTCTGAATTACCAGGCAAAAATTGAAGATTCAACAGTCCCTGCAAAGTTGGCAAGCACAAACTTGACCAGCAACTCAGAGTCTGTGAGAGCTCTCAAGCAAGTTGCACGAACGAGAAATTTTGGTGAAGACGGATAGTTTAGAGATACTCTTGCAGCATATAATACAGGTTCTGACACGGGTTGACAAAGGTCTTTTTGACAGACTCCAGATAGGTGGAGTTAAAAAATTTTTGAGTGTGTCTGGAGTTCATGGTACGCAAATTACTCCATGCCAGTGATTTCAGATTAAACTTGGGCTGGCTTACAGCCTTAAAAGTATGAGAAAGCAGCACAGAGCTATCAGTCAGATGAATTTAGCAATTCGCAGAAGATTGTATAACGTCCAAAAAATTAAGCAGAAAGACCAGTTTCTGAAATGCGTGGAATTTAAAAAAAAATGTTTTTAAGTAAGTGACAATCATGTTGGGTCAAAACGTCTACGAGTTGATTCGTCCTCTAGAGAACAAGAAACGGAGAGAACAAACAAGGCAGCCAGCCAAAATTCTACTAAATTGGACGGCCAGTAGCCCACTTCCAGTGAGTGAAATGCGTTGAAGTGGTGCAGCTTGTCATGTTACAACTGAAGTTGAAACCAAATTAGCAGAAGTGGCCTAGAAGCGGTAGGATACGGAGTCATACGGAACTTCGTTGGTTGCTTATAAAAAGAGCAGAGAAGATATGCTTGCAACTGAAACCCTAAGCTCCACAGTGAAGTTCAATGACGATCACTACGAAGTTAGTTAGCTGTGGAATGGGAATAACTCAGTGGTGTCTAACAACTTTGCGTCAGCACAGGTACAGTTTTGATTACTAAAACGACGACTTCACGGCCAGCCACTTTAAGCAAAGTGAAATGAAACCATAGCATCAGAATTGAGAAAATGATATGTTTCTATCCTCTCTTCAAACGTACTTGCCTCAAATTGCGGCCATCCTATGTGGCATATTCCAAATCATTTAAGTTAAATCTTTACAAACCCGATAAAATGAGGAGGGTTTACAATGCAGCAAATAAATTTTGTGGTTAGTCGCTGAATGATATGTTCTTAGCAAGAACAGATCTGTTGTGGAAGTTGATTGACATTCTAGCGAAAATTTCAAGCGCAAAATTTGAGATGACAGAAGATATCGATGAAATGTTTTTTTTTAAACTGGAGGTGACGCATGAAGACAGAAGGTTTTTGCTAGTTTTTTGTTCTGATAGAAATGATCAATTTGGTAACGTATCAGTACAATCGGCACATCTTTGGAGCTACGTTCTCTCCTATATAAAAAATTTCTCCCTTCAATGGTGGTCGGCTCTTGATCATGCATATGTATTCACAGGGCGAGTTGGACTGCCTACCATTGTTTTATATAGATGAAAAGTTAGATGTGCAGAATCGGAAAACACAACAGAAGCTGTCAAATTGGAGTTAACAGAACTCTTGTCAAAAGGTGGTCCTAATCTCACCAAACGGGCAGCAAATTTCGACCAAAATGAATTTCACAACAACGCATTGGCAATACTTGGTCGCAAAGAGAATATTGTCGCTGACACACTCAAAAATTTGTAGAGGCACTGAGTTTGAGCCAGAGAGCAGATGGACTCAACAAAAAGTACTATCAATCGTTTCACATAATTTTAAACCATCAGGATTCCTAGCAATGTTGGTCATCAACGAACAATTCACTTTGAAAGGAAAAAACGAATAAAACGACAACGATGGGACTCCTATATTGATTGAAGTTTAAACAACTAATCGACAGTTTGGATTGGTGATTTGAATGCAGAAGAAGCTTTCGAAGTTTGCATATGGTATCAAAAAATCGATGAAAACTTCAAGAATGAGTTGCATGTTTTTGATGACGCCCTTGAAGGTGCTTTGTGTGCTATGGCTTACATATATAACGAAAACAAAAAAGCAGAACAAAAAATTTTGTTCATCTTCGGCAATGCATGCGTTGCTCCAGTGACACATCACACCATTCCGAAATAGGAATTAATGGAAGCAATTACTGGAAACAGAATGCAACAAATTTTGTAGCCAATAGTAATACAGAATTACTGCAAAACTCAACAATTTGCAAACGAAATTACATAGGGGGTGTGAAGATTCCAGCCAATTTAGGAGAGCGAGGATATACTTTCAACAATTTGAATGCAACAAGAGAAAACGTCACATATGAGTTCAACGTTTTGGATGACGCTCTTGAAGTTTTCTTCTCTGCTGTAACTTACATATCAACAGAAACCAAAACCAAAAAAGTCAGAACTGATGGAAGCAAGAGCTCAAAACAAGACATTCCAAGTAGTTCAAGAACTTACGGACTTCCTAAAAAATTCCAGGTTGACAATAATTTCAAAGAATAAGAGCAAACAGAGCTGAAGTCCTGTAAATGTCCAATTCCGCTAGCTCCAATTGAAAATCATTGACTAGTAAAAAAATAATTCGTTCAAATTATTTGCTTCCAAACAACAAGTTCTGCAGAAGCTACAAAAAAATCAAAATTTTTGTCACTGATAGAAACAACTTACTGAGATTCAACTGGAACAAACTGGTTTTAACAAACTTGGCGGACTCTTATTCAAAGGAAATAAAAAACTGTTAAGACCCTAAGTCAAGCAACTGATGAACACGATGTTCTTTTGAACTGTATTCAGAAACACATTGAGTTTGAACAGAACCGAATTCATCCAACAGAACACTTCAAGGAGTCACTAGAAGATCAAATTGATGGCATATTTTTCCATGTAACTATGGAAAAAACCAATTCTGTGAATATTGTTCTTTGGGTTATCAAACTTTTTCATTTGCATTAGCAAAAAGCGAGGCTGCCAGAGTGGAAATGTTGTAAAGCAATATTGTGCTCTCCGATGCAATTGAGGCAAATATCAAACATTGTGAAGATAATGGAAAAACATTCTGAATGGAGACCGTACAAATAGTATGATCAAAGAATCAAAGGAACCGAACATCTTCTTATGCAACAGACTCGCTGAAGAATGCAGAGGGCTTCGACAACTCCACATATGTTCAACAAACTTAGTTAGCTCAACTTGGTGAGCTAACAACATAACAACATAGATTCTAAAAAGCGGAAGAATTTTTTCTTTCAATCAAAAATGTTTACCAGCACTTCAAAATGCCAGTGAAGTCATATCAACTACTGGTGGTTGCTGTTGTGTTCAGAATTTGTTTCATTATGTTATTCTAATTTAATGTGTTAACCAGTGTGTGTTTTTAGTGAATACCATTTATCAGTAGTCTTCAGCCGATGAGATTTTGAAATAATTGTCATTTTTTCCCAAAATGTGTTGTTACTCACAAGATGAGTCTCTCGTTAAGCTGAAATTTGACCTCGAATTTACAGTCGGAGATGCCATTATAGGGGATTGACACTGTTTCTTGTGACGAACCTTACAATAGAAATAGTGGAAGAACCCAAATCCGACATTCTTTTTCGAGACGAACGCGTATGCACAAATCACACAAGTCAGCAAATTTTTTAAAAAAATTAGCTGGATGCCAAACCTATTTGATTTTACTTCATTCACTCAGACGAAATGAATCCTGAAATGTTGAGGTCAATTTTTTAAAGTTTTTAATTGCTTTTTTCCGGTGATAGACATTCGTTTTTGGCCTTCTTTTGTCTCAAGCAATTTGATTTTTATAAGTTTGTTCAATTTCATAAGGTTTACTCAAATGTTCATCCATGTTTAATGAACCTATATGACTGAAAGGGATATGCCAATGTCACTCTGGATACTTTCTAATCATATACCGTCCTTCTTTAAATTTCAATGATGTTTTACCTTCCAAAAACCAAACACTTCCAAGTTCAATGTTGTTAACTATTAAGTTGTTCAATTTGCCGTAAGAATCAGTTGCATTGCCGATATCCGTTTTGTTGTTAGCTGGGCTAATTATAAATACAATTTCAGTTAACACATTATTCGAAAAACTTCAGGTTGCAACTGAGACGAAAAGCTAAAATTATATTTCATGAATTCTCGGTTGAATGTTTGGGACCTAAAATTTTTAAGAACATGGGGCGTGAAGTTATTCCGGAAACCTCGACAGATGGAAGCCGTAAAAATTGTTGGTCCGTATTCGACCCTGACGCCAAAAAAGGTAAAGAAGATAATTTAATGAGAAGGTCTTCAGGAGAAGGGTGCGAGTAAAACGAACGATTTTTCTGAATTTTTCATCCACAGGTACTTCTTCCTTTAACGCGAGCAGCAAATCGAAACCGCTTACAGTGAAAAACCTGAGAATCAGTACACTAGGACTACAGATGATCTTGTGTAAATTTTCAACCACAAATTGAATTCCATATATCCTGTAATGCTCAAACTAGCAACCCGAGAAAAAGTTTGAATCGCAAAATTGAAATCTCAATTTGCCTCCTATTTTATTGTAGAAATCCCAAGCACCACAAATCAACAAGAAAATTCTAGGAAAATTGTTGTTAATTCTTGAAAATGCTACAAATGAAAATGCTCTTCAATTTTTTGTAGCAAAGCAAGACACAAGAGACAGATAATAAGTCCTGAATAAAAAGAGTTTGTGTGGATATGTGCCGGTTTCAGTCTTCTCACACATCGTTGAAGACACGACAAGTACCTGATGAGTAATGGCAGCCCTTCTGGTGGATAGTGTTCTGCAAACCGTTCCTAGTGACAACAGTAAAAATATTGTTATATATATTCCAAAGTTGATTTTGTCGGTTTCAATGCCAAGCAATCGGTTTCTTGAATATGATTTTCTTGACGGAAAGAACAAAAAAATGTCGGCGTAAATAAAGAATGAAGCAAGGACAAAAAAGCAAAAAAGGGCTGAAATTCAGAGGAAGAATCTCAATTTGAAGCAGGAACGATGCGACGAGAACAAGACAAGAAAATGAGACCTTGAATAAAAATTGCAGCTCAAAAAGATATAACATGAGCTTGAGTCGTCTTCCGGAGAGCAGGATGGTGGATCGAAGCTTCTTTGAAAGTCTGAGTCAGAAGTTGAAAAGCGCTCGACAGCAGCAAATCGATCAAAAGGTATGAGATAGCAAAAAATATGCAAAATTCGTTGCCTCAAAAACACTTGTTTTTGTCCCCAAAAACTCAAAAGATATATTGCAATTGGAGGACTATGGAAAATAGTACAGCTCCGTCGAAGATTATGAAAATGCTTTCGAATACGATGCCAAAATTGAAAGTACGTGGATTCAAGATTAGTTTAACTAATCCGATATTAGGAGAAACGTTGCCGGCTCACCGATATCTTCTAGAGATGCAGATTAGATAATTTGATAACAACGCGTAGAATTGGTCGGAGTGAGTCAAATTAAAGTTTTTCTATTTGGCATAGATAAACGAGCCGTCAAGGGAATGGGCTGCCGTGCTGCTAAGTATGATCAAGCCTGGAATACCTTGCAAATAAAATTTATTCAGCCTGCCTCGTCTCTGGCAAAAATAGAGGTTTATTATTCCAATCAGATTCAAAGACTAAGTATTGCTTGTTAAACTTTTCGATTTTTCTCGTTTTTGAGTATCTTACTGCTGTTTGGATATTAAAACGTATTATTTTATCCAGCAACCTTGATAAAGTTGTCAGTCGGCTGCGTTTGGACACCAAAAGAATATGGTTTGCGTTCTTTGAATCACAAGCCACGGAAATACTCGCGCCAAACTGATTCAGTTCAACCACTGTTACAAGAAGAATCTTCAAACACTGGTAAAATTGAAATTGATTCAAAATTTAAAAAACCGATTATCATTTGTGGATTTTTGAACAGTTCAAGGGTATGAAAACGCAAGATCGTTACGATGTTAGATAGGAAAAGAGACTGTGTTTTTCCTAGTTGTCCCACAATCATCCAACAGAAGTTTGTCCAAGAAAAAGAGATGTGGAATTGATGCCTGCGAGAAAACTCACAACAGACTTCTTAATTGCCAGGAAAAACCTGAAGATTCAACAGGCCCTGCAAAGTTGGAAGGCACGAACTTGACCAGCAACTTAGAGTCTGTAAGAGATCTAATGCCAGTCGCCCGAGTGAGAAATATTGTTCAAGACGGAAAATTTGAAGAGACTCTTGCAACATATGATACACGTTTTGACGTGGGTTGATGAAGATCTTTTTGTTGTCTCCAGTTAGACGGAGTAACATTCTTTTTCAATGTCTTTGTATTTCATGGTACATAAATTACTTCATGCCAGTGAGTGCGGGTTATAATTTGGCCGGCTTACCGCCTTAAAAATAAAAACAAGCAGCACACAGTTAACAATCAGAGGAATTTTGCAATTTGCAGGAGAGTGTACAACGTCCAAAAGGTGAAGCAGTAAAACCCGTATCTGAAATGCGTGGCATTTAAAGAAAATGACCTCAAGAAGTGACAATCTTCTTGGGCCAAAACGTCTACGAGCTTATTCGACCTCTGGAGAACAAGAGAAGCGGAGAGCATAAACCATAGGCAGCCACTCAAGCTTGCACTGAATTGGGTGATCAGTGGCATACTTCCATTGAGTGAAATTCGTTTAAGTGTTGCAGCTTGTCATGTTGCGAAGGAAGATGAGATCAAATTAGCAGAACTTCACAACAACACATTGGCAGTACTTGGTCGCGAGGGGAATAATGTCGCGGACAAACTAAAAATTTGTAGAAGCACCTAGTTTGAATTGAATCAGAGAACAGATGTACACAACGTAAAATGCTGTTAATTTTTTCAAGTGTTTTCGACCCATTAGGATTCCTAGCAAAGTTCGTCATCTGAGGACAATTCATTTTGAAATGAACATGGCTATTGAAATGACAACGATGGGACGCCTGTTCTGATCAAAATTTAAATTACCAATTTGCTGTTTGAATTGGTGATTTGAATGCAGAAGAAGCTTTCGCAGTTCGCATTTGGTATCAAAAAACCAATGAAAACATCAAGAATGAGTTAAACACTTTTGATGACGCCCTTGAAAGTGCTTCGTGTGCTGTGGCTTACATATATACAGAAACCGAAAAGCAGAACGAAAAGTTTTCTTAATCTTCGGCAATGCAAGTGTTGCTCCAGTGACACATCACACCATTCCGAAATAGGAATTAATGTCAGCAACTACTGGAAACAGAATGAAGGATACTATCAGAAATGAGTTTTTTCTTCAGTTTCACAAAAACAATTATGTAGTCTGATTCCACAACAGTAATTCAGTGGATCAGTTGAAGAAACGTTAAGCAACAATTTTTGTAGCCAGTAGCAATACAGAATTTTTGCACACGTGAACAGTTCACGAATGAAATTACATTGCGGGAGTGAAGATTCCAGCGGATTTAGGAAAGCAAGGATATAAAATTAACGATGTTGCCAGAAACAACTAGATTCAAGTCGCCGAATTCTTGAAACAACTAATCGTCTCAAAAAAGGACAGTCATCGACCAGATGAGCAAGATATGGAAGTTAGTGTCTTCATGGACACCAAAAACACCTTTGCAAAACTTCGAGAGAATGAAATAACAGTCTTGTTATCTGATTCTTGCATCAAGTGGGTTTTCAACCCACCAGCAGCTCCACACCTTGATGGAATATTAAAAAGATTGCTACGATACTGCAAAAAGCGCTGTTTATGGTGTTGAGAAAGCAAATCCTCTTTGGAGAGCAAATGCGAAGTAAGTAAATTCATGTTGCCGATTGGCTAAGACAACTAATCTTCTTAGAAAAGAAGGACAGCCAACACCCAGCCGAAAAAACTATGAAAGTTAGTGTCTTCTTGGTCTAAGATGGTAATCGAAACTATTTTGGGAATTTTTTTTCGGAAAACGCCAGTTCAACCGAATGCGAAGAACAGCTTCGTCAATTTTCTCTTGGAAACAAAATTCCCAGCCAGTTTTTAAATTGTTAGTTGAAGCTGAAGACGTCATCTGAAAAAATGTCGAGAATGAGAGTTATTCAACAGAACAAAAGCTGCTCGTGTCAGGAATATTAGAAGGGAGGTGCTAAGAATTATTGGATAGCTGTGTTACGAAAAGTCCTTCAATCAGTTAATCTCATTTGTGTGAAATGTCCATTGTTTACAAGCAGCAAGTCACCACATATTGTCAATCCTCCAATCAACAGAGTTACGAACAATGTATGACATCTAATGAACACAAGTTGCGATTATTTTAGATCTTTCGAAGTAAAGGTGGTACAGCGCACAGTGAAGAAATGTTTTTGCTCGCTCACATGCCTAATTGTACAAGCAGTAATCTTAGAGTTAGTTTACCGTTTTGAACTAATGCATTCCATTGATTCATTGCAACACGATTTCAGCCAGAGAAAAAAATTTTCGAAAAAGGACAATTTTTGTTGGAGCAGCGCGAGAGTTCAAAGAGACCTTTGCCGCTCTTCGAGAGAATGAGAAAACAGTCTAGTTATCCGGGTCTTGCATTAAGTGGTCTTTCAATCCACTTGCAGCTTCTCATTTTGGTGGACTATTGGAAAAATTTTACGATACTTCAAAAAGTGCTATCTATGGTGTTGGGAAAGCAAATCCTTGGTAAAGAAAAAAGAGTACTCTGTATTTGGGAACAGCTTCTAAACAACCATTTGCTTACTGTCATAAAAATTGACCCAAACTGGCGTGAAGTGACCAAACGCATTGTTTGTGGAGCAACAATTAAGTCAAGAAAACTCTTTTGAGAACAGAACACTATCGTAGTTGCAATTAAGAAACAATGGTAGAACTAGTGTCTTCCTACCTTGTAACAGACCAATAAATGGGCAAAGAAATAACTAGAAGGGTTCAAGAAGGGAAATGTTGTTTGGATAACCGACAAGCAAATTCATCATTTCAACTTTCTTTTGGGTAGAGTTGAGGAAGCGACGATCAGGTGGCAATAACAGCTTTGATAGACAATCAACTGAGATCTTACAAAACACCAGTAATAAACTTATACCAGTCAGGGTGACCGCAATTATTTTTTTTTGGGAAATTGAACGAAAAGTGAGCCGGCTATGTTGCTGTCAGAGCTTATTTCCTTGTTTTATTCTAAATTAATATCCGAACCAGTGTAGAATTAGGTGCTTTTAGTGTTTATCATTTATCAGTAGCCTCCAAATCATGAGACATTACAATAATTGTCCTTTGTTTTCCCAAAGGCTCTGTTACTCTGCAAATGATATTTAAATAAGCATTTCTTAAAGTGGAAATTAGCCTGAAAGATGAAGTTGGAGATGCAAAAATAGTGGTGTTGACACTTTTTTGTGACGCACTGTACAACGAAATTATTGGAATGACCACAACAAGATTTTTTGTGAAGAACGCGTGTGCAAAGATCTCAAAATTTTAAACTAATTAGCTACGATGCTAATTTTTATTTGTTCCTTCTTCATTCTATTTAAATAATTGAGTGCTGAAAGTCACTGTCAATTGTTTCAAGTTTAAATGTTAGTCTCCGGTATGCGGCTTTTACTATTGGCTTTTTCATCGTCTCAAACAACTAGTTGTTAAAAATTTGTTCAATTTCATAAAGTTAATTGTTGAGGCATTTTAAATCCACATATGTGACCTAAAGGGATATGCCAATCTCAATCTAGGTATTTTCCATTCACTTACCGTCCTTTTCTGGAATTCAATAATATATTGTTTCATAATCCAAAAACCAACGTGCTAATGTTTTATGCTGTTGTTTACGTTTAATGTACACGTTGTTCAAAGCTGTTAATTAGTAAATTGTTCAAGTAACCGTACGGATCAGTTGCATAGTTTATATTCTTTTTATGGACAACTCATCTATTTGAGAAAACAATTTTAATAGAAGTATTACTCAACGAGTTTCACGTTGCAACCGAGACAAAGAAATGAAATTATATTTGATTGATCTTCTGATCGGAGCGTTTGGGACCTAGAAGGTTTACAGTCCACCGCCGTAAGGGTTTTCTGGAAACCGAGACAGATAGCACCCTTAACAATTGTAATTTAATATTCTTTGATGAAATTCTCAGAAAAATTTGTCCAGCAATGATATTGGGCATACGATATCAAAGAGCAGTGAAAAACAAAAATATAATGCATAATCACAAGGAGCCTCCCTCCTACAAACGTATTTGCAAAACAAGGCTGCAGAATGTTTCAATCCTGGAACAAATTGCTCTCGAGTGAAAACTGCGGCGAATTGGAAAAATGCCTTTAAAACAATTCTAAGAAAAGCTGACTTTTACTGATATGTGGACTCGCCTTGTCCTCCTCAATGAAATCAGAGATCGAAATACTTCAAATCGATTGGGTGCAGATCTGAAAAAGATTCCAAAAAGGTCTGAAAAAGTCAGAACTTGTCTGGCAGGAAGATGATGCCAGAAATTAAAACGGAAGAGGAAGAGTTAAAGCGGCACGTGGAAAGCTAAACCCACTATTCTTGAAATTAGCCCAGAAATTAGCGCATGAAACTGAAAAAACTTAGAAATCTGACAAAACTCAAAAATACCAAAAGTGAAAAATTTTCAAAAGATGGGAGGAATATTCCTTCATCACTGGACTTTGGGGAAGGATAGCTGGAGTGATCAAAAGTTTTTCCATGTGGTCGGGTAACCTCTAATCTGTACATGGACAAAAAGAATTGTATTTCATCACATCCACAATTGCGGCTGTTAGCATTTATAGGCCGCAAAAATTTGCCTTTTCAGATTTGATCTGTTTATAGCCAGTTTTTAAATGTGTTAATTATGCAATCTCTTGGTTTTGCTGGCGCTACTACTGGAAAAAACCAAGAACCAGAAATGGAATCAAAAGCAACAAAAATGGAATCAAAAATCTGAAACCAGGAATTTTGTCAAATCTCAAAAGTGCCCAGAACTGAAAAATTTACAAGATGGGACTGTAAATTTGCACATCCCCCCTAATTTCCGATGAGAAACCCTGAGTGACCCGAGGTTTCGGCCAACGGTTAGAATGTGTCCTAAGCTGTTCAAGTACTCAACAAACGGCATTTCATCATACCAAACTTGTGACAATTAACTCTTATATCGTGCAAGAAAAGCTTCGTTCGATATTCTGTCCTGTATTGTTAAATTAATTAAATTGTTTTTCCGTGGTGCTTTAAGCGCTTATTCACAGTCAATTAGCATACATACAATCTAGGTATTTAGCAATACGTATGTTTCATTCTGCTTTATTGCAACAAAAGAAAATGGGGCATTTATTTTACCTTACTTGCTAAGCCAATCAGGAACAAGTAACATTTATCTTATAAATGAAATTTAGCTGAATATGAAACATAATTGTATAGATAAGGCAACCATATAAATTTAAAACCCCTAGAAACTGTTTCACAGAGAAGTGGGTTCTCACAATTAATATAATTTTTATCTCAGTCAACAATAGACTTCTGTGCTAAGTTTGATAGTTCTTACGATCTGTGGACTTCGAAAATGTTTGAATTCCTTTGACAGAAAGTGAGCAATTTCAAAATCATTTGGCTGAAGCCTTGACACTTCAGCACAAGATTGAACACCGCTTATCGCTGAGGATATTCTGAGCATCAATAAAACTTAAAAGTTCCAGACCGTTAATGCTACCAGGTGGCCAAAAGCTTCAACCGGATCTTTATTCAATGAACTAGAGGCTGGCGTAAAAACTTAGAATCAGTCTGTGAAAAGTAGGTTCATCTCAGATTTTTGAGCAGCCGCAACATTTTTTCCTTCGACCCGGAAGACAACAATACAAACAGAAATGATCATTCAGTTATGTTTTGTGGATCAGAACAAAACGTTACGATGACCAGCAAACGTTCTGATAAACACTGGAAAACAAATGATTGGAAAACAGGTGCTCAGTTCAAGAAGTTTGAGAAGGAGCAAGTTGACTCACTCAAGTTGTTCAAGAGACGTCTAACGAGCTAGAAAGCTACACAAACGCATAAGAAACTTGAAAGAAGATAACTTGAAAAACATATCGATGTTTATTCAAGACAAACAACAAATTAGAACACAAAAGTCAAAAGCAGAAGTAATTTTAATACCAAAACGTTTCAAAATTTTCAATAGTGACACCTAGCGACGGTGCAAGAAAAGAGTAGAGTATTGCAATTGGTAGTTGACAAATTACCAAGCCAACGGAAAACTGATAAACATCGCAAATATGGCGTCCTGTGATACCTATGGATGCATAAATAAATATTGAAACCCTTGTTGGGCACTAAATTATAAATTACACTCTATTTTAATATTTATATCATGCGTTTTATAAATAAGGTTATGATGACTTTATTATTCACATAGAAATATATTCCCGCTAGTCTACTAAATTATTTCATAGTTTGTTCTTACTATTTTATGTTATGTGATCATAATCTCGATTAATCTCCTGAATTCAAGTTGTCCCTGTAATCGCTCTTCAGTTACTCAAGTTCAATTTAATCTGGATTCGCCTTTTATTTCCATCTAGCAAATTTAGTAAAACACACATAATTCGGGATTCGCCCTGCGATTCCACAATAGATTCAATATAGTGTAATCACACTACTCATCCATTTCAAATAGCTAACCTAAGCTATAGCATGGCGCAGTCAGCAATAGAGGATAATGGCAAATCTCCACTCGGAATTCAGATTTTTTGGGAGAAAGCAACTCTAGAACCCCATCTTCGATGGGAGTATTGGAGAACACAACTTAAACTTGCGATTCTTGCTCGTGAAGGGATTATAGTGGATCTTCTCTTGGTCAACCCTCCAGAGCATGTTATTCTACCTCCTGAACCCGCCTACGAAGATGCGGTTGAAAATCCCACAGCACAATTGGAACGAGATCGACGTACTCGTAATGAACAGGCAAAGACGGCATGGAAAAACCACTGCTTGCGCATTGAGGCTATAGGTGTACTGTGCGGGACAAACCCTGGGAAATCTGTGATCAGAAAGCCTCCTCGTTGATGTATTTGAGTCTCGGAACGGAAGGCCGACGAGTCTTCAATTCAAAGAATTCGACTACCAATTTAGACGAAATTTCGACAAGGAATCTCTGGGATATCCTAAACAAAACTTTCATTCAAGTTCATAATATAACTTTTGATCAGTATCTCTTTCTCACGTGAAAACAGCAGAAGGGGGAACCAATAGGAAAATTCTACCGTCATCTCAAAGAATTTTCCGAAAACAGTGATCTAGGAGAAAAGGGGATACCATTATCAGAGACGTTTTTATTGCCAACATGCAATATGAAGATATTGAAAAAGAGCTTTTAAAAGAAACGGTAGAACCCGATAAAGCTTTGGCAATTGCAATCAATATCGAAATGGTACTCTAAATCAACTGCAAGTAAATCCGAACTCAATTCCACAGTTAATCAACTACAATGGATGCGCATCGCAAACGCTACCCCCTTCTCAAATATGAACACCACTGCACGGAAAAGGCCTACGACTTGTCATTTTTGTGGAATGAATTGGACTTCCGAACATCGAAATAAATTTCCTGCACGTGGGAAGAAATGCAATGGCTGTGGCATTGAAAATCATTTTGCTAAAGTTTGTCGCAAACCCAAGGATCCTAGCTCATACCTAAAACCTATACCCGGGTCAACAATGTCGAAAAAGAAGATTAGACTGATAATGTTAACCAAATATCGGAGGATTTCAACCCTGATCTGGAATCAAATTACTCTTCGGATGAGGATAACTGCGTTGCATCAGTATCTTCAACAGACGATACAACTTCTTCGGAAGCAATTAATCTCCCTGTGGTACTCGGAAATACAGCAACAAGTGTTTTGGTGGATTCGGGCAGCGTTTGCACGATAATAAATGAAACACTGGCAAACTCCATCATTTCCCAAGACTCAAATTCAAAGTGGATATGCGAGGCAGTTCCCAAACAATTGCAAACTTTCTCTAATGAACTCATTCAAACGCTAGGTATTTTACAAATGTCAATTCAAAGCAACAATTGGTACGCGAATCCAATCGAAACTCAAGTAGTGACAGATGGTCACCGTTCGCTATTGGGTAGACATCTGTTCCCTGCCCTGGGACTTTCAATTCAACAATCTAACACCCCGAATACAGTTAATCAGGTAGAACAGGAATACTGTCCAATCAAAAAACAAATTGCAACCGATTTTCCTGATTTAATCTCCAGAATTGGTGAGACCAAAATTAAATACAGTTCGCTCAAAATTTCATAAACATTATACCCCATCACATCAAAAATGTCGGCGTGTTCCTATAAATCTGTTACATAAAGTATCCGATGAACTGAAGAAACTCTCAGATCAAGGACATAACGAAAAATTACAGGAACGCTCTGATAAAAATTTTATTTCACCAATCGTAATCAGAGTTAAAAAAGACAAATTGGTTAAATTAGCGCTTGATTCAGAAGTTTTGAATAAAGCAATTCATAAAAATAAGTACCGAATGCCGAACATAGACAGTCTTATCGATTCTATTTCACAGAACATCAACGATTCCCATCCAGGTGATAACGTATATTTTTCAACAATTGATCTAAAATACGCATATAGCCAACTAACATTGCATCCGGAGACCTCTCGCCACTGTAATTTCAATATTATTTGTGGTGATCGGCTGGTAAGTATCGTTTTAAAACGGGATTTTATGGTCTTACCGATATGCCTGCGGAGTTTCAAAAGGCCATGGCTTACACATTGGTCGGTTTGACTAATACATATTGCTCTCCTGACGACATACTTATAGTTAGCAAAGGGAGTAAGGAATCACACATCCAATACGTCTACAAATGCTTACAAAAACTTGACGCCGATAATCTCAGAATAAACTTAAGTAAATGTCATTTTGCAAAACAACAGATAAAGTGGCTTGGTTTCACATTTTCCAAAAATGGTGTTAAACCTATAGAATCGAAAACTGCAGCAATAGCAGAAATCAAGGCTCCAAAAACATTAAAACAACTACGATCATTTTTGGGTAGTGTTCATCATCTCAGCAAATTTGTTCCGAATTTGGCAAAAATTTGTCACCCTCTTCGGCCTCTATTAAAGAAAAATGAAAAATATCTCCGGACTGAAAATTACCAAATTCATTTCGAACATATTAAAACTACAATTGCAAATGCTACGGAAAATACTCATTTTAATCCGAACTTGGAAATGCGGGTCAAATGCGATGCATCTCGCCAAGGTCTTGGCGCTGCGCTTGAACAAATGGATAGTGAAGGGTGGAAAACGGTAGCTTTTGCATCTTGCTTCCTTAATAGCAGTGAAGAACGTTACAGTATCAATGAACTAGAAATGCTTGGCGTGGTTTGGGCCATCGAATATTTTAAATATTATCTTTTTGGAAAAAATTTAACAGTTTTGACAGATCATATAGCCCTTCTTTCCGTTTGAAAATCTCATCGTTCAAAAAAATCCTATAATAGTCGATTAACCCGGTGGATAGATCGTTTGTTACCCTTTGATTTTAATATAGAACATATCCCTGGCACTAGAATGGGATTAGTTGATTGTATTTCGCGCCCACCAAATCAGAAAGCAAAAAGCAACACTCAATATGATGAGGAATTCATGGTAGCTACAATTTCCCGCATTCGCGACGCAATTACAACTTTATTTAGTCACTCAAATAAAATTCCATTCCAAAAGCAGCACCATACCAACAAAAGTCAATTACAACTAAACAAGACGCGCGTCCACTCTTGCAAAATTGCAAAAAGCAGCGCACATACTCCAGATGCCACAAATAACTCACTCACTACTCTAGCAAACGTAAATAATTACAATCCAAAATTCATTTCCAACTTCAATTGTCACGCAAATGACTTGCTCAAAATTAATACTGTATCCGTTCCGCAAATTCAGTCACAAAATTTAAAGCTCAATTTAGCCATCAATCCTAGCAATAACGTAAATCATATCACAATGTCTGCTAATAAGTCCGCTCAAAGCAATCCCTCAACTTCACCGCAAACTCCCCGAGTCACCTTCAGAGCGCAATCCACGCCAAATACAAACACTAGTGCAAGCATCATCAATAACCAGGCCTCTTCATCACCCGAACACCGAGATATTGAGCTATCAGAGAACAGATCTTTGAAAATAATTTAAATCAACTCTTCACGAAGTCCTTCCTCGCAGTCTTCACAAGCAAGGATGCTGTTCTAAAGGAAATCCGGGACTGCGTGATGCAAGATGACGAGGCTAGATGTAAAGAGGTCAGCCACTACATCCACTCTTTCTGGAATGACCTTCACGTTAAGTCCGGATGACTTTGCGTCGACGAACGCGTCGCGATTCCGAACTCGATCAAAGATGCTGTAATCGATTCAATTCATATGACGCATCCAGGAAGCTGGGGGATGATCTCCTTATCCCAATATGCATGGTGGCACTACATGCATAGGGAAATTCTTGCAAAAACTTCTGATTGTGTTCCGTGTACAGAATATGGTGAGAACCTCAAACCTATCATCCCTAAATCTAAGTGGCATCCACATAAATTATGTCAAAAACTTAATGAGGAAATTCAAATTGACTTTGGGGGTCCAATACTGAATGAAAAAGATAAAGAAATCTACTTTCTAACATGTATCGATCGTTTTTCAAATTACCCCACAGTTGAGATTTTGAAAAGGCTAATGGGACCAATGTAGTTAAATTTCTCCAAGAATATGCATATAATCATGGAATTTCACGAACAATACGTTTAGATCAAGCCACCTGTCTAGTAGGTAAACAAGTTGACATTCAAATTGACATTCTCGACGCTCCTGTAGGTGATCATAGGGCTATTGGATTAGCTGAGCGAAGGATTCAAACTATAAAAAGGCGTCTATCCTGCATGAAAGCTGAGAATAAAGAAACCTTTGCTACTTCCACTGCAATTAAACAGATTATTCCAGATCTCAGTCTAACAAAACAGAAAACCACAAGGGTAACACCGTTCTAAGCTCATTTTGGTCGCCCTGCAAATACGCCTTTAAAGAATATTAGGTCTGTTCCTTCGAGTCTAAATCTAACTTATGGAAAAATTTTTAACCACTATTAAGATGCCGACACGGTCCCCGCAGATGATTTCCTCGACGAGCTGGGCTGGATCAATGCTGATAAGAGCGATTTGGAGATTGAGAAAAGTATGTGTCGGGCACAACAGGACGCAGGCCACCGCTATCGTGACTCCGATAACAAGGAATCCCAATTCATAATCCATCCAAAAATTTCGAACCCCATTCCCAGGACTGAGGCCTCTTTAAACATCAAACTTGCCCAAAAACTGCCGAACAAGAAGAGAGCAAAAAGACAACTCGCTGGCTTTTACGAAGTACTCAAACCTGGATCGTATGTGACCAAATCTTCCCCAACGACAACAATCATCAACGAGCCAGGACGAGCACCTGTAAAAATTCGGGACAGTGATTTGGCAAAGTTTGGCACTAAAGCGGAGCGCACCACTAATCTGTGGACTTACGCACAGAGCAGACCCGCCCCATATGAACAAACAACAGAAACAAAAATAGCCAAGCATAGCAATGACTTGAAAAAACAGAAGAGGGGAGAAATCAAAATCCGTCACCGACAACGAGACAACACATCAGTAGTCTTATCCGTATATTCCAACGTCACCCGTGCTTTAACCGTTCGCAAACCCATAAAGCCGCAACCTAAACGTCGAAGAACCACAGCCCCTCCGAGTGAACCCAGTGAAAGTGCATCTCAAGATCAACCTGGACCTTCATCAGTACCCGCTCAGCCAGTACCACCACCTCAAGAACAACTCGAATCGTCACTGGTATCAGATACTCCATCACGGAATGAAGGGAGGAAGCGAAATTGCCCCAATTCTACGGTTTTGCGGAGGCAGACATCTACCCAACTAGTTCATTGACATCTTCTAACTCTTCCAAATCAAAGAAACTTAAGACGAAAAAACAAAGCGAGAAAAATTCAGCCACCGCAGAATCGGTAGTTGCCTTAATCCAAAGTGCTGAACAACCTCGAGTTCCATCTCCACCAAGGCCCGATATCCAAATTGGTCAAGTATCTCCACCCGTCTCCCGAATCCGTTACTATGAATATGAACAAGAAAGAGAGATGTCAGTATGGGATGCTGAGAACGAAATTTAAGAACAATTGATAAAAATTGAAAACTCTTGAAAAAACTATTTCATTTAACTTCAGTCATGTATTCGCTCTGCGAAATCAATTTATTGTTTTTATGTTTCATTTATTCATTAATTTCATTATTCATTTCCTCAATTGCAATTCTTATATGTATTCGCTCTTTCAAACCCATTTTCGTTGTGTTTTAAATTGCTGCATCCGCCTCTCAATTCCACTCATATAGTATTCAATAGTATATCCACTGCGTGTGCACTTAAATTTCTCCACATGTATTTGCTCTACAAATGCATAAAATAATGCCTTTCCGTTTGTTTAATTTTACATTCGTGGCGCTTCTCCACTAATGATTCTGACACTTGTACTGTCCATTCTTTTCCATACGTTTAGTTTATTTGTGTTGATTCTTTCTAAAAAATCGTAAATAGATTACAAAATTTTTTCCTGTAATGGGGGAAATGTGATACCTATGGATACATAAAAATATATTGAAACCCTTATGTGTACTAAATTATAAATTACCTTCTATTTTAATATTTATATCAGGCGTTTTATAACTAAGGTTATGATGACTTTTATTATTCACATATAATTATATTCCCGCTAGTCTACTAATTTATTTCATAGTTTGTTCATACTATTTTATGTTATGTGATCATAATCTCGATTAATCTCCTGAATTCAAGTTGTCCCTGTAATCGCTCTTCAGTTACTCAAGTTCAATTTAATCTGGATTCGCCTTTTATTTCCATCTAGCAAATTTAGTAAAACAGACATAATTCGGGATTCGCCCTGCGATTCCACAATAGATTCAATATAGTGTAATCACACTACTCATCCATTTCAAATAGCTAACCTAAGCTATAACACGTCCATAGAGAGGACGCGTTGCAAATGCACAACCTAATGCAAGGTTAGTGAATGGTTAGTGAAGTCGATAGTGAATGAATTGTCACTATTCGGTAAAGAAGCTGAAAGAAAAAGGTTTAACTGACTCCAAAAAACAAACATTGTTCAATAAACGGGAACAATAGCTACGCCAGCTAGAGGAAGTGCATTCAGAATTATTTCACATAGTAGAGGCTCTCACTGAAGCCTTTGGAAACATTAGTGGAGACAGAAGTTACCATCGAAGAAAAATCAAGCAGCAGGGCACACTAAGGATTGGGGAAATCAGACATCTTTAGTCTCAACCATATCAGCATTGATCCGGACCCGAGCGAGACTGTATTTGATACAAGAAACAGATTGGCAGAAAACGTTGAAAAGAACTTTGAGAACTCTTTTAGGCATTCTGTTACATACCAAGACAGAAAAAGCGCAGTGGCGCCAGTACAATTTCACCGAAAAGGCGAGAGTTTGACAAATTAGAGTTCAGAAACATATGAGCTAAAAGAGAAACAAAGTAGCGATTGCAAGGATGACAGTGTGATTAAGAAAAGGAACAAAAATGAGTACAACTACGTCAACGGCAATAAAAGACACGTCTGCAACAACAACAACAACAACAACAACAAAAATTACGGCTGAAACAGATTAATCAAAAACTAGAAAACGAACGAAAGAACACACAGGCCGACAAAAACAGTCTCAGAATTGAACCATCAAAAGTAAGTTCAAGAGCATTTGGATCAGTGGTGGAAGTCATACAAAGTGTTCAACCTAGACAAGTGATAGCAATAATGACAGACTGGTTAAATTCAGAGACCCAGTAGTCTGGACCTAGCAGGCCATCTTCTCCAAATTGTGTTTTCTACCCTCACAAAAATATCGCATGAGGCAAAAGCAACAAAGGTCTTTGCGCCTCTGAGACAACTATACCACTATTTCAACCAGCTGTACAACTCTTCTCATGTCCACTGCGTGAGCCGAGCATTCTCAAGAAGATTTAGGGTGACGGACCAGCAAACGCGGTTGCCCAAGATATTATTCCAAAAGATAGGAGCATCAGCAGCCCAGAACAGACAGTGAAGTCAAAGTCTGAAACATAAATCTCGCAACAGCGAAATGGACAGTAGAAAAGCAAATTCTATGAGCCGGTCCATCATAGAAGTTATTTATCATCCACAAATGAGCAGTCGAAACATTGTTTTACCAAAACTGAAACTATACCAAAACTCAGCTGTAACAAAACAAAAGTTTTACCAAAATTCCTTTCTCAGGAAGTTCATTAGAGTGGCTTGATAGGTCTGAACTCTTTGATGTCAATGTTCATTAAAAGCAGTTCAGTGATACTGTGAACATGCAGTGTCTGAAAATCAGTTTCACCGATCGGGCAAAAACAGCAGCATATGGACTTCGATTCAGCTCACAGTCATATTATGAAGCTGGGACATCCTCTACAAAAATTTGAAAGACAGCGCGTCAAAGGAGAATCTCCATCAAGGACAATTTACAGCCATCAACCATTTATACAAGGTAACTCCAATAGCAATATTGTATTTTCAAACGTAATCACAATTACACTAAACGTTTTAATTTAGGTTTGATACCAGCAGGACCTGCTGTCGGATGGAGTTCTCAGCTCAGCAGCCAGAAAATTGTTTCATCAACTCATGGACCAATGGCAACGACAAATGCAATAAATTTGGTTGTCTTCCACTTCCAAGATTAGTTGGAATCAACAGTTTTTGCACATGTAGAATTGTAAGCACAAACAAGCTCTAAGTTCAAAGCCCAGAGAGACCAAAACCAATTACGTAGGCATCAAATGTTGCAAAGTGAGCAAGTCCAAAGATTTTAGAAATTTTGCAAAGATGGACAGAACGCCATCTGCAATCGCCAGAAATTTTAAGCAGGTAAACTAAATGAAAAACGAGAACATGTGCGGAAGTCCAGACTGTGTTTCAACTGTCTGAGACCAGAATATCTTTTAATAGATGATAAAGATAAAACTTGTAGTACGCAAAACTGTGGCAGACGACACAACAAACTATTGCACAGCCACTTTTCGTCGACAGAGATTACAGTAGGTGCCTCGGACGCTACTGTTGCAACCATTATTACGCAAGGAGGCTTCTCAGTGGTGCCAATAAAATTTACAAACAGAGAGCTAAGTCCAAATCTGCTGGCAATATGTCATTTAAGATCTTCAACCTCATTTTTCGACAAATCAATTGTGTCTAAGTTTCAGCTGCGAAGCATCTTGTTTAGTAGTTTTAACTCATGAATAGCAAAGTGTTAACATTAGAATATAACCGATAGCTGTTTCAGTCAGCCCATGGGAAGTCTCCAATTTTGATGTCAGTGCAGTTCTTTGTTCATGAGAACCTGAAGATGGGTGACCGGATGGCAGATTTAAAAGAAATGAAAGAGCGTGACCCACAGTTGAGAAATCGGCCACATCAGACCCGTAATTTGAATAAAGTTCAAGTGATTCTTGGACTCGATTGATACAGCTTTCTTCACCCCTTATAACTCAAGAAGTGAAGAGACAGAACGGTATCGTGTCAGTGAGATTGGATATTGTCGGGGCTTGAAGTGGTTTCCTACCAGCGAAACCAGCAGCAACTCCTACAACGACAGCAACCTCAATCTCAGATAATAAAAAGGCACGTCAGTTGAGTAAGTGGTGCGACATTGAGTCCTACGCTTCAATCTGCAAAATTAAACTTCATTCAGACGCCCAACAACGAGCACTCAAAACGTTGGAGCGATCAACGCGATTCAACGACGAAAGATACGAGGTTGGACTACACGGGAGGACGACGTGACATTGTTCAACAAATTGTACTCTGCGATGGGACAACTCAAAACACAACGCTTGCAGAAGGACACAGAGCTATGAAAGATCTTTCAGGATACCATTGATACGACGTCAACGCCGGATTCGTTAGGAGAATCGGTCAAACTGAAACTGATCAGACCGAAAACAAACTAATATTGTATTTACCAAATAATCTTGTCATCAACCCTCAAAAACTTCAAATGGTCAGATGAGTACGCGACAGAGAAGCAAAGCACCAAAGCGTAGCCCTCAACGGCGAACTTTAATCTGGACTAGACTTGCTGCAGTGTCTGCTCGAATTTTTTCTGTTTCCGGGAACACCAAATGTCCCATAGGCCTACATTGAAGTATTGCTCCTTCACAATACTACCTTAAGCAATGACAAACGATGCCTACAACTTTTTTAGCGGGAGGATCTAGGAGATGCAAAAATACAAATACAATACGACACCTTTTTGGGGCAAGAAAGAAGCTCGCCGACTTTTGCAAACTACGCTTTGCTGCAAGCTGCGATAAATAATACATTCAACTACGATAGTCTCTTCAGCAAGTTTCATATATGAACGGCTTCCTCAGGTCAATCTGAACCCCTCAAGCAGCAACTACTGAAATCTATCTGAATGTCAGCGACATCCTCAGCGAAGGTGGTATCAATCTGACCAAACGGATAACAAGTGACAATGAAGTCAAGTCACATATCCCAGATGCACACAGATAAAAATAATGCAAAAATTTTCGAAGCTGAATAACATTATTATTCAATTTTTAGACTAATTTGAAATATGGACACAGATAATCTCCTTGTGTGGCGTGCAAATAAGCAAGGCTTTCCAGTAAAAATAACTGAGAGAACTGTCCTCTCCTTCTTTTCAGCATTGTTTGACCCACGTGGGATATGTTGATCCTTCATGATACGACTGCGGTTTCCACTTAAGATCATTTGAGCAGCAATCGGACCAGCATGGGACAATAAGTTGTCAACAGAAGACTCAAGTCTATTCAGTGATTGATGCTCTGGATTGAGAGATACAAAGATGATGAAAAAACCGTGATTTTAAACGGGATGCACACACTTGAGACTTCACAATTTCACAGACGCGTCAGAAGAAGCAACGTTAAATCTGACCGTGTAGCGCCCATCAGATACTTTACAAAGATATAGTTAGAAATCCTAGTTCGTTTCAAGAAATTGATGGTGAGAGAGCATGACGTCAAAATTGATAGAATTTTTTATTGGACAGATTCATCAAAGGTACAACATTTGCCACAATAAACACACAAGAAACAACAACTGTTTGTTTCCAATAGAACAGCTGAAATTTGACTAAAATAATCTATGGGTCAATGGTGACATGTTAAAGGCATCCAAAATCCAGCGGACATCAAGACCAGAGTAACGTCCTTTGATTGACCCAGACAATGAACATTGTAAAACAAGCCGGCTTGTCTCGAGAAAGACAAAAAAATGATTAAAGCTTGGTGCCAAGTGTACAAAGTTGAAGCTGAGCAAGTTATAGGAAATGTAGCCACACAAACTAGGATTGATTAATCATTTGACTGGAGACAAAACGGCAGCTTTAACCAAATCAGAAATATTTTTGCCTACTGCAACAGGTGCAAGAAGAAACAAAAAGGATCTCTCAAAGTAGACGAGATTTATAAAGCTCAGCAAATAATGTTCAAATTTCTTTAAACTTAAAGTTTTCTGATTGTTTCAAAGTCAAAGACTAGGTGCAGAGAAATCTTCAAAACTATCAGCATCGCCAAATTTTTACCCTTCATAGAGGAATAGGAAACATTTTAGAGGGAAAGGTTGACTGAAGCTTTAGAATCTCAAATACAAACCGAAGCGTCCAAACTTGTTGACTGCAAAGCATCCAGTGGCACAATTTCTGTTAGAGAGAACAAATGTTGACAGTCTACTGGAAAGCACTGTTTGTGCAAAAAATTCTCCTGCAAAACTACTGGATCATTAGATTGCAAAAAATATCAAAGAAAATCAATTCCATTTGTTTCAAATGTCTACACAGGAAATCCGCCCACCGAGGTTAGAACAAACCCGAGAGGGACTTGGTGAACAGGTTTTCTCGGTCACCCATACTTTGAAACCATCGAAGTAAAACCTCTACGACGTAACTTGAAGAGATGGAGCTTATTTTTGACATGCATAACAACAATAGGAGCAAATATCGAAGTTGCAGAGTCATACGACACTACGTCATGTCTAGTTGCACTGATAAAAAGTTTTCACACGACGTGGCAGTCCAAGTAATTTCATCAGCGAAAACAACACAAACTTCTTTGAAACAGGCAAGGAATTAAGCATTCATGTCCGAATGGGGCAAAGCTAATATCAAATAATGACTTAGCGCAGAAAAATGTCATTTGGAAATCCAACTTACCCGGAGTGCTAAACTTATCCGACGGAATCTGGGAAAAACTTGTCCAAAGTTGCAGGATAGTGTTGATTGCAACCTTGAACAACCATTATCCAACAGATAAAGAAATTAGCGCAAGAGAACAATTAGTGACGACCCAGAAGATCCGGCAGCCTTCACACCCGGTCATTTCTTATTATGACAGAAAAACGCAAGTGCAGCATTCATGCCATTCATTGAAACAACCATGAACGGAGAAAACCCTTCAAAGTGGCTCAAGCATATGATGACATGATCTGGGAAAGATGAACTCGCGATTAACTGCCGCAACCGAGTCAAAGATCGAAGTGGTCAAAACAACATGCGCAAAATCTCAAAGAACAAGAGCGAAATTGGTTGTATGGTGAATTATTCAGAAAGACAATGTAAGTATGAAATGGAACTCCTTGTCCAATTTTTTTAAAGGCGACGATGATGACGTACGATCAGCGATAGTAAAAATGGCACTTGGTGAATTCATCGACCGGTAGCGAAAAAAGTGCCAGTTTTCTATGATGGTGTTTACGAGATCGAAGACATAGCCGGCAATGTTGGGGCCACTATTCCATCAAGCCAACAGAAAAGGAATCAGTGCTCTAAAACTTGAGAGTTTTTTAAAACACGAAAGTGTCCAAATATGAAAAAGTTTTCTAAAAACTAAAAGCGTTCGCTCCCCAGATTTTGCGAACGAAAACCATGAAAACCAACGAAAATCACACGGTTAGAGTAACTACTGAGTTGTTCGAAGACCCAACGAACGGTTCTAAATTAAACCTAAATTTGTGACTTTTAGAACCAGTTTGGTGCAAAAAGAACAATTTTCCTTTATTTTGCGGTTATTTATTAATTGATGGTTCTTTGATCTTTTAGGTGTGTATTCACGGTGCAATGCATTTGTACGTTGCGAATGTATCTGCCCTGCTGATGTCATCAAAAATAAATAGTGCAGTATTTTGACCTTTACTTTGTAAAATTTGACCTAAGAAAACCGTACTTGATTAACCAATCAGAAACAAGAAGCAATGATTCTAAAAATGATTCTTAACTGATTAATAACATTAAACAAATTGTATGGATAATGCAACCATTTTGTTTTAAGAGCTGTAAGAAACTGTTACCAAGAGCAGCTTGCTCTAAGACTAAAAATAACTTGTTTCTTAATCAGCTTTAGCTTTTGTGCCTAGTTTTGCTAAATTCTAAGTTCCGCAGAACTCTAAGTTAGGTGAGTCTTCTTGACAAGATGTTAGCAACTTTACTATCATGTGGCCGACGTCTTACAAATTTTAGCACAAAATTGAACATCGTTTATCACTTAGGAAATTCTTAACTGCAGTCAAACTTAAAGTTACAGTCATTTAATACGCTCGAGCGAACAACAGGATCGACGAGATTATAAGTCAATCCCAATTAGTGAAGAGCCAGGCGGGCATAAAACTCGAGAACCATTGAATTTAGGTTACGTTGAGTTTATTGAGCAGCCGCAACATGTTTATTAGTAAAAAAGAACAAAGAAGTACAAAGAACCATTAGAAGCGGTTACAAAGAGCATTTGGTTCTCAGATTGGCTGTATTTTTATTCTCAATCAAATTTGGTCTTTTTTGTTAAGTTTTTGCTAGTTAAAAATCAGTAAAAATGAATAACTAAGTGAATTATCTGACATCACTAAAGCTTTACAATTTTCAGATCTAGACTGAATATAGTTTATCATTAAGGATATTCTTAGTTTCAACCAAATTTCAGTTTGAAGTCCTTTTGTTGACTACCGGGCAACTAATAGTTTCTACGAGATGTTTAGTCAGTTAAAAATAGAGTTCAGCATCAGACCGCGTAATTTTCCAGAACCAGGCTGTTAAGATTGGGCTCCGCTTAGATTCTTGAGCAGCCGTAACATTATTTAACTGGATTTATTAGCACTTAAATACTGCAAAAGTAGATTTTTTCACATTTGGACCATTCATTGCTTAAAGTAGTGGTAATTTTTCCCCATTTTGCGTCTTTGTTAAAACTCAAGTCAATGCTGTATATTTGGAACATGAAGTCCCACGCTAGTAGTTTTAATGCCCCAGCTGAAGCATTGAGTGCAGCTACTTGAAAACTGAATGTGACACTTAATGTCACAGAGACCATGATATTTATGATTTGCTTAATTAAAATGTTTAAATTGGATCAATTCCAGGTTTGGAACCGTAAGAAATTGTTAACACTAACAGCTGGCTTTCAAACTGATTACATTTTTCATATTCGATCGATTGTTCGATTTAGGATCTGTTAGATTGTTATGTCGTCAATCGATATCCTCAAATTAATTGAGGTGTTTCAGACAATGATTTGGCCAGAAAACTATCATTAATTGAAACCTTACCAAAACTCGAATTTATAATAGAGTAAACATGACTTATCGATAAGCGAATTTTGAGCTTCAATATGTTTAAGTTACTGTCCTTTTCAAAATTTAGGCTACTTATTTCTTGTATGGTAACTTTTTTGCTCATATGGATAAGTAAACTTATTCCTTATAACATCCGAATGAGGTAGTTTCGGAAATGTTAGCGAGGGAGTATATAGTCAGTACACTATATCTTTTCGACAAATCAAAGACGTGCGATTCAATCACATTTTGTAAGCCATTTTCACCATCTACTCTTTGAAGAGTTTACGGCTTAAAACGTCATGTGTATGACACTTAAGATCACTGAGTAATCATCCTTTTACAGAGTTTTACGACTGTCCTTGGCAGCAGATTTTTTTAAATGACTGTCCCCCACAAAATATTAGAGTGCAAAAGTTTTTCTTTATCCGGTGAATGCGTTGAATGCGGCATTTTTAGCTACTCTTTGTAAGATTTACGATTTTCAGCAGCGACAAATTTTGCTAATTTATCAAATTTAAGATTAATCAAATTTTACACCTGCTAGTTACCCAAATTTTACACCAGCTATGAGAATTTATTGTTGAATCTCTTCACAGGATGATTATTTGTCCGGAAACCGCAAAATCCTCTGCTTCACTATCTGATACCATGTCAAAGTTCTTCCCAATTGAAGCAATCACTGTGTTTTCTTCCAGAATAGCGATTTTCTGACCAATCCAATAACGAAGTCCAGCTGAAATAACTAATGATTAATCTTGCCCCAGTCCAAACCTAGACTTACGAAAAAACTGAAATAATTTAGTGGAGGGGTGCATCATTTACCAAAATTACACAGTCAAGCGTCTAAGTTAAGGTCCTGTAAAATTCTTTTCATGGGTTGAGCAAAAGTCTTTTCAAAGGAATTTATGGCCGAGCATGGTCTTTTCATGGATTGAGCAGTCTTTTCATAAATCTTCTTGTTTCTGCAACTTTAGAAAAAAGATTTTCGTACAGTGCTGCAAATATGGAGCAAGACGAAAAAGCATTGCACCACTGTAGTCAAAATTAAGACACAGTTGGAATACGGCCCAAGGTCTGAACAAATTTTACAATTCTTAAGATAGAGGAGTTTAGCTGAACTATACTACCACATTACTTGATTGAATGAAGCTAAGTAGCCTAATTCTAATGAATTTCATCCCATTAACCATGATGAAAATGTGCCGTTGCTCAGTAGTTTTCCCTTGCAAAATTATGAGTTAGGATTTTTTAAAAATAATGCACATTAATAACAGAATGATGCTTCTTCTTAAGGAGCATAAATGCTGACTACATTATATGAAATAATAGGCAAAAAAATGTACGTAAAACTTTGAGGTGACAATTTAGACTCATGAAATGACTTTATCTCAACCCATGGTTTCAGAAAACATTTGACCTGGTCAAAAATACCCCTGAAATAGAAATTTTTGACATAGGATCTGACTGTTGCTCGACGCAATTTTTACTCCTAAATATTTGTGGTCAAGGAAATGTCCACAGCCCAGTTTGCGACAACCAGATCTCCAACTTCACTTTTGGGTCAAGAAAACGTCCAGAAGGAAACAATTTAGGTCAAGCAAATGTCCAAGTGATTAATTAGGTCTAAAAAATTTCTTTTTATAGCACTTTTGGCTCCAGCTTGGTCTATTCATACCTTTTTTGGTTGAGCATGGCCTTTTCATAGGTGGAACTCTAGAAAAATGTGATGATTTTCGATGAATTTGCATATATAGGTCCGATAATCGAAAGGATATTGACATTACCGGACCACACAAAAGTTGATTTGTCCATACTAAATAGACGCACAAGGGGAAAAATTAAACTGTCAGGAAACATGAATGACCAGACAAAAGTCTGGACCTAGGCCACTATGAACTCACAAATTTCTGGACATAGGTAAATTTGACTGCACAAAAGTCTGGAAAATGTTTGAAAATGTTTGTTTGCGCAAAGATCTAAACATAGGGAACCTTGAATGCACAAAAATTTTGAAAAATAAACCGACAAAACAGTTGAGCTCATGCTTGCTTTAGAATTTCTACTAGAGTACTGACTCAAGTGAAAACTTTTACGCCGAAAGCGTCAATTCACTTGAGTACAAAAGTGACAAAACTTAAGACAGAGACAGCGTCGCATCTTATATTTTGCCTTATATTGAAAACATTTGCGTTTAAAACTATAGAAATTGCCGAGGAAGCAACAAATCAAATATCTAAATTTATAGAAAATGTTGAGAGCGTAGGGAGATAACCACTCGCATTTTTCAATTAGGCTTGACAGCAGGATTGTTATTTCTATCTGAAAAATTTGATACCAGAGCATGCAACACTATAGTTATAACATTTCAGGATTCCTAATCTTATTAGAGCAAAAGCAAAGAAAACAAAGAGAACAAGGAGATATGGAGAAAGTTATTTAAGTCACTGATTATACAGGTTCAGATATTTTTGGACAAATCAATTGAAAAAAGACTTCCAAATGGGCAAAGAAAGAGTTCAAGCATTTCAAAGTAAACTGACAGCTACAAATTTTCCAAAACAAGTAAATGTTTTTAAAAATTCAATTTACATAATTCAATTCACAGATACATTTGGTCAAAGAAAAGAATTTGAATCATGGACTTGTCTATTTTCATTATGAACATTTGGTGGATGACTAAAAACTGTTGAATAAGACCTTAATCTTGCCAACTCTTGCAAGACTTACTGGCATCATTAGGAATTGAAGTAGACAAGTATACCTAATGGAGGAGGAAACATGTTTTGAAACGAAAAGCTTTTGCTACTAAGATAATTGCGCTGATTTGATATTTTCTTCAAGTGGATAATCTCAGTTCAATTTTACAACAGAAAAATGAAGCAATATGTTTGTGCAATATGTTGAGCAAAATTCAGGGGCTTTTCTGAATACCTTACTTTTTTTGTTTCAGTTCTTCAAAAATTGTGCAAAACAAAGCTAGATGAACTATGTAATCCCTTCTAATTGCCACAAAATATTATGGTGAATTATTTTTCTGTAAATTAAAAAAATGCAAGGGTTTTTCATGTATTATATTGTGTAACCAGTCTTTGGGTTTGATGATTTTATCTGGAAACGAGTATAAAAGCATGTTTGTACCATTTAAATCGCAATTACACCAATACTTTACAGTGTTTTGTAATTGGCAATTTTTGAACAAAAATTGTGCTGAATACAGCTGAAAAAAACTACAAATGGCGAACGAACAAAAAACTTGTGTAACAGTTGCTTTAAACAAATGAGGCATTGCATCACTGACAACTGAAGTGAGCACGTGAAAATGCAACAGGAGATCAATTTTGAGAAGTGATTTTTTATCTGGATAATGACAGTGGTTTGACATAATTGTCAGCGTGCTAAACTCATTAGCAGGTTACCTAGGGAGACTGAAACAAGATTTTTACAGACAAAAATTGTCTGGAAATATTTTAAGTTAACCAAAAATTATTGACAAATTTTGCTCATAATATAACTGACTTAAATTAAACTGCTGCCAAACATTGAATTGAACGCTTTTTGTTTAATTTGGATGGAAGCTTTCTTTTGCAACCTATATCATAATGGCAAGTATGTGATTGTTCATTTTCTGTCAAAAAAGCATGAAAACAAGCCGGATGCAATTACTCGGCGATGGTACATTTCAAAGTACATTTTTTGCCGAAAAGTTGTTACACTTTTTTTTAGCAAAACCGATTCCAAACACAATTAGATTATGTATGAATCAATTAACAGTCAAATGAATTAACACAACAAGAAGGAAAAATGCTTTATACAAATGAGATGTGGCATCACTAAGAGCTAAAGTTGACAAATACAACTATGATTGCAGCAAAAGTTTGGGGGAAAAAGTGATTGTTATTCAATTAACGGCACTGCTGCTTCAAGTGGCTATTCTCAACCGTTGTCAAAATTTTAAATCATCAATTACTGAAAATCTTCTAACTCAAGACGAAATTAACATGTTTAAAGAGATAAACCGGTATAAAACTAGTGAAGAAATAACTTTAAAGTATTCGCAAAAACATGTAAAGATTTTGGAACATTCTTTCAATATATTTGCTAATATAAAGGAAAAAATGTATAAACTCAATCCCCTAATTTTTATTAGTTTACCAGAATTCAGTTTTGGTTGTTAATTAAAGGTAAGCGGTGCTGCCTTAGATACCGACAAAATGAAAATGGAATATACGTAAAATTGATGGTTTGAATGAATGGTATAGAAAAAAATTGAGTGATTATTAAACAGAATTTTTGTTTGTGCTCAAGTATAATTCTTCTTTCCATTTTTAAAAATCTTTCACCAATTGTCGCGCCCTTTAAGGCTAGAGCTACAGATAATGGAGCTTTTGAAATTGATATGCCCATGTTGCAACTTGCTATTGCAACTTTTTTCCAAAATAAATTATTTGTGCCTTTATTTAGAGTTTTGAAGAAATCCTTCTGTCCTACTGTTTCCTTTGTTTTATCAGATACTATCATTGAGTTTTATTAATTTACAATTTGTAGATGCACTTTTTTGCATATTTTGTGGTTTTAGGGTTGCGGGACCCACCACTATGTGAAGTTATTGCATCATTGTTCTTAGTTTTACCACTATTCCTTTCGCCTATACAATATGATTAAGTTTTAAAGATTTGTGATTCGTTCATTTTATTGAGGACAAAAATTAATGTCGATATTAATGTTTTAAAGATTTGTGATTCGTTCATTTTATTGCGGATAAAAATTAATGTCGATATTACTGTTTTAAAGATTTGTGATTCGTTCATTTTATTGAGGATAAAAATTAATGTCGATATTACTGTTTTAAAGATTTGTGATTCGTTCATTTTATTGAGGATAAAAATTAATGTCGATATTACTGTTTTAAAGACTTGTGATTCGTTCATTTTATTGAGGATAAAAATTAATGTCGATATTACTGTTTTAAAGATTTGTGATTCGTTCATTTTATTGAGGATAAAAATTAATGTCGATATTACTGTGTTAAAGATTTGTGATTCGTTCATTTTATTGAGGATAAAAATTAATGTCGATATTACTGTTTTAAAGATTTGTGATTCGTTCATTTTATTGGGGACAAAAATTGATGTCGATATTAATGTTTTAAAGATTTGTGATTCGTTCATTTTATTGAGGATAAAAATTAATGTCGATATTACTGTTTTAAAGATTTGTGATTCGTTCATTTTATTGAGGATAAAAATTAATGTCGATATTACTGTTTTAAAGATTTGTGATTCGTTCATTTTATTGAGGATAAAAATTAATGTCGATATTACTGTTTTAAAGATTTGTGATTCGTTCATTTTATTGAGGATAAAAATTAATGTCGATATTACTGTTTTAAAGATTTGTGATTCGTTCATTTTATTGAGGATAAAAATTAATGTCGATATTACTGTTTTAAAGATTTGTGATTCGTTCATTTTATTGAGGATAAAAATTAATGTCGATATTACTGTTTTAAAGATTTGTGATTCGTTCATTTTATTGAGGATAAAAATTAATGTCGATATTACTGTTTTAAAGATTTGTGATTCGTTCATTTTATTGAGGATAAAAATTAATGTCGATATTACTGTTTTAAAGATTTGTGATTCGTTCATTTTATTGAGGATAAAAATTAATGTCGATATTACTGTTTTAAAGATTTGTGATTCGTTCATTTTATTGAGGATAAAAATTAATGTCGATATTACTGTTTTAAAGATTTGTGATTCGTTCATTTTATTGAGGATAAAAATTAATGTCGATATTACTGTTTTAAAGATTTGTGATTCGTTCATTTTTTTGAGGATAAAAATTAATGTCGATATTAGTGTTCTGCAAAACGTTTGGTTGAATCTTTTTAGTGTAAAAACCATTGGATTTTGATTTTCCTAATCTTTTTATGTTCATAAAAACATTTAACTAAATAACTGTATTCTTTATTATAAAGATTATTGTCTTTTAAAGATGATTTGTTATACAGAGGGTTAAGCTTTTCACTAAACCCTTTTTTTAATAAAAAGCAATTGAGGAAACTCTATTTATTTATTTCTTTAAATCAAACTAAATGCTTTGAAAATGTTCCACATACTGTAGTTGTTGTCAAAGCTGTTGGTATAGAATATGGTATTCCAATTCCTTTTAATGCCATTTTTCATGATTTTGAAGCCGTGGCTTCAAAATCATGAAAAATGTATTATTTTTCCTCTTGTTTTATCCTCTTGTTTAAATGTATTATTTCCCCTCTTGTTTGAAATACACCCCTGTATAGTACAATGTATAAAGGCACAAATAGTTATATTTCCTGATATTATCACCAAAAGTATTACCAATCTGGATTAAAAATTTTTTCCAGCTTCATTTATTGATTTTGATAAACAGTTAATTTAATTAGTGTATGCTCATTGATTTAAGATAGGGATAGAGGTGAACGAATAATTTTTTGTTTTTAATTCACCAATTATAACTTTTTGAAATGTTTTTTTTTTACATAATTCATCTAAAAAAACTTATTAATATGTTAATTTTATTCTCAAAAGATAATAACCTTCTATCACAATCTTCTTTGTTTACATCTTCAATTTCAATAGCAATAAGTGGGTGTAAATTTTCAAAAAAGAACTTATTTTTCCAATAAAAATTATTGTTATTGTCCAAGAAGAGTCGGCATTGTCAGCTTGCTTGTTGGTTGTTGATTTTTTTGTTGGGCAATGCTCCTTGCATTTGTTTTAAGATTAATATCAAGTGATTCTAAAACTTTTTAAATAAAACTCGTCGTGATTCAAATTGTTGTGATTCTAAAACTTTTTAAATAAAACTACGTCGTGATTCAAATTGTTGAAAACAGTTTTTTTAATCACTGTATATTCAGTTTTATTCAATCTTGAGTTCATTGAATAAAATTCGGATTATCTTTTTATGAAAATTACTACCTCTATCAAACCATGCTTTTTTTAAAATTTTATCTCCGGCAACACTGTTTTGAACGTATTTGATTCAAAGATAACCGATTTGTTCTTTAAAGGTAATGCCCAAATATATTTGCTAAGTATAACAGAACCTGTTAATTTTTTGTGGTTGTTCTTGTTTTTACTTAAATAGGACCTATAAATGATTTCTGCAGCCCTGTCTTATCTCTATATAAAGTTATTATTTTCTGTCCTCTAAAAATTGTCATTTGAGGAAAAATTATTTCATTGACCGGTTGTTCTTGACGGTTTCATCTGCGACGCAATTTTACCAATTTGTTTTGTTTTTTTATATCTAAATACCATAAAGAAAAACAAAATTATCCAATTGTTCTTGAGTAAACAATTTCATTGATATTATATCTCTCCATCAAGTCCAGCTATTGTGTCTAGTAAACTGAGTTGTAGCCTGCCTACTAAATTTTTTGCATGCTTTTTGTTTGTGGTAAACAAGTCAATAGAGTTAAATTCTTCCTTTCATTTTTGATATACAGTATCTTTACTGCTGGATGATCTTGTTATAGAAATTTGTGCTAAGCATCCAATATCTCTTGATCTATTACTTCTAGTATCTTTTTTGTGTGTTTCTAATATTCATTGAAAATTCTTTTTTTCCCGCCGTGTATCTAGTTCATTTATATCTTTGTATGCGTTCAATATGTTAAACCTTTGAAGAAAGTATAGATGCTATCTCTTACTTTATACAATAAGGTTCTAGAGATACGTCTACTTCATTCATTTTAAATCTATTTGAAGATGCTTCAACTATTATTAACGCTATTTATTAGTTTGTTTGTTTTCTCATATCTATTAGAGTATTAACCATTTTACTGTCATCAAATGATGTACCATCTTTAAAATCTGGTAATATTAAGTGTAAAGGAAAATCTAATTATTTTAAAGCTGTAGTGCTATCTTGTTTAAACTTGCGGTGTTGGTTTTTGTTTCTTATCGTTCCAATTGGTTAGAGAAGAAGTTCGAAAGGTCGTAGCTAACGTTTTCAGAGAAACTGTTATGGTCTAACCGGCTTCGACACTTTCTGCTTGCACTTTTCTACTTAATTTTTTGTTTTTGCCTGTATTTAATGATGTTTACATAGCTATAAGACTTATTGTAATGTCCTATTGATGACTTGTGATTGACAAACTTTTTTGTTTACCCATTGAGGCATAATTAACGTAATAATTGAGCTCTGTTAAAAAATATTGTAATTAATGGCTGTTATGACTTTAAAAATAATTTTTCGATTTTTTTTGAACAAAAACACATCTTTAACATTTTGGTGAACTGTAAGTCAGTCTCAGTAGTGCCAAAAACTCCGTCCTTTCTACTGCAAATACAAATAATCTGGTTAGCCATTTTATTTTCTAACCATTAGTTTTATTACTTCGATGCCACGAATTCTCATAAATTTGAAAAAAAACTTTTTTGACATTTTTTGTGGCTTTGGTTCCTTTTATCACATTATCCTAATATTGATATTTCCCATTATATGAAGAACACGTTCAATGCATTCTAGATAAAATTTCGGGAAAAAAAATTTAGAATAATAGGATTTCAAAGGGAACCAAAATTATGAAGAAATTATCAAAAAATTTCTCAAAAATTTATGAAAACTTGTGGCATCGAAGTCTTTAAACCAATAGTTAGAAGATAATGAAGCTAATCAGATTTGTTTTGATTGCAGCAGCAGAAGGATGCATTTTCATTACAGAGGTTGACTAACAATTCACGAAAATAAGTTTAAGATTGGTTTATGTCAAAAAAAAAATTCCCAAAAAATGTTTTAAAAGTCTGAACAGCCATTAGTTGTCTCCTCAAAGCGCTAGAAAGGTTCACTTAATGATCCGTAGGAAACCCATTGCAATTTTAGGCGACTTATCTATGCCATAAGGCTCCAATGTTATACAAAATCTCAAAAAGGAAGTCAAAATTCTCACAGTCGAAGCCACAATAGCATGAGCGATTCCTTGAAAACAAATATTTTGTTCATTGGGCACCATTTGATTGTAAAGGAGTTTAGTTAGTAAAGGAACCCCGACATGAAAAGTGTGACTGGTCTCAATGAGATTTCGAACTTTTTTTGATAGTAAACTCCCCTATGAGACCAGAACTAGCCTTTTTATCGCCTTTCGTCTTTGGCAACCCAAAATTGTTTCATTGTGTAGCGTGAAATACAATTTTGAATTAAAATTTTCATAGAAAAGATCCTAATTGGAACAAAAATTACATTAAAAGTGAACAAAATCATGCCAAATATCCCGTGTTCACACAAAATTTTAAACCTCGATAACTCCTCGAAGAAAATGAAATAAAAAAAATCTTTTTAATTCCATATTCTGCGCTTGAAGGGCTTTCTTATGATATTATTCACATTTTTCTACGATTAACATATCGATCGGCCAAAATTAACCGAACAAAAAACCAATTTGAGTATATAGTTCCTCCCTCCCCAAAAATGTGTCGGAGTCGGAACAATAATGCTTATAATGGCCTGTAATGCCACCAAGAAGATGAAGATTGTCAGAACAACAAAGAGGCAAGTGCATAGTTTTCACCTTGAAATTAAATGCTGGAACAATAAGCATTTATAAATTTTTCTATCGATATCAGATTTTACATTTGATTGCCTCTTTCAGCCTTATCAAACATTTTTGTGGCCTTTGTGTTTAGTAGCTTAAAAGCTGGGGCTGAAAAAATTCTTCAAAAATTAGTTCCTTTTGCAGGATTTGTAACATATGTGGGCGCTTGAGAAATAGACAAACCCTGTTTCAGATATCAGAGAATCCATTTCGAAGCTTATAGCATCGAAATATCATGCTAAAAAAAACGGCATGAAAAACGTCTACTTGTTACATACTAACCGATCATGCTCATAGTTTCCCAAACAGCAACAGACTTCTTTCTCAGCTATAGATTCCAACAGGTTCATTGCAACATTATTATATTTCATCATAGACACAAGCTCCGGTCCAGATTGTCAAAGTGGAATGGAATACGGGCGTGATCAACTTCCGCCTCTGACGCCACTTGTCACCTTTGCTTGTCAGCAATCCAGTTCTATAGAGTCAAATATATTGTGAGATCGTTGTGAGAGTCAAATCGTTGTGAGATCAGAAAGAGTTTCTATGTAAGAAATCGTCAAGATATGCACGAACTTAAGTAAGATAACGAATCAATAAAGGCAACTTTTTGTTATGTAATCCTTGATATTTTAACAGACGTTGCGATATTAAAATCGTCTTGCAAGATCTCGCGGGATTAACATGCTGTCTCGGCTAGTGTTGTAAGATCTTGCCATCAACTATAAATTAGGTTCTTTACCAAAGATCTTATCAAGACACGTCCAGAGTTTTCATGAGCACTCAACAAAATCTTGATAAAGATCCTTTTTTTCACGGAAATTAATAACTTGCATCACTTCGTTACGTTACCGGAGTGAAATTATCACATTTAAAGGTCGAGTAAATTTACTACGATTAGTAATTGTATTCCGTTTTGCAATTTCCAGAGAATTCTAAGCAATCTCCCCCCCCCCCCCCACACACACACACCCTCTCCTAGTAGCTATAATAAATCGTTCGCTACACATTCTAGCTGATTAATTGAAAAAAGGAGAACTAACTAGCCCTAACCACAAGGGTGAATAAACTGATAGAAGGGTGATTTAATTCTCAGAATAATTGGGGGGGACTTGAGAATCTGGGCTGTAAATGCCCCTTTGGTGATAATAACAATTGATTGGGCGCCAAACAACATACAAAATTCCATTGTACGTACTTCAATCCCCACTAAACAACGTTAACTAATTTTTACTGTTTTTAGAGAATAAAACCGATTTCTCCAATCAACGGCTTTCCTTGTCAACCTAAAACAATTGCGCTCAATTGGGTCGATTGTAGCCTGGAACTATTAGCGACGGAGGTCAAACACACCAAAGTTTTCACAGTTAATTCGATCAAGATGAAAATTAAGAGATAGACTTATTTTAAGTTGTCCAAGGTAGGCCAGTTAAAGTGATATCCCGTCCACGTTCACCTAATTTCATCCACAATGAATGAGAAGCATGACTAAGGGCATTGTGAGAAGAAATCAATATGCGCAAACTAGGGGGGTTGGGCAAACACAAAAAATCAAGCTACAAAACCAGTGCAAAAACCAGACTGCTTCTAGTAGTTCTCTTGACTTCAAAATGAACTGAAGTGATCAGTTTTTTTGGCGATATCATTACCTTTTCGTTATCAAAGTTTTTCAGAGTTTGCTCAATTTGTGCTCAAAGTTGTGAAAGTGCCGCAATTTTTCCTTACCTTTTGAAATTTCACAAAAAATTGGTCACAAATTGCTTTTTTAACTGGTATCTTAAATTCCAGCAATCAAGTGGCCAAAAATTTTTCTCTGAATTAGAATATATATTAGGGTAACATATTTTAGGGGGCCAAGATAGTAAATTTTTAATATGTCTCTCCAGAGACTGTTTATCAAAGACTGTAACAGTTGTATCGACGAGTAAATAAAAAGAAAGTGACTGAGCAGGGGCTCTATCTGCAGTCGGCTAGGTATATTCATTCGGTGTTCGCACTTTTAACAACTGCAATTTTTTACATTCAAACTTAATAAATAAGTAGACAAAACAACTGAGAGCAAAAAAGACCGCGAAGAATCAAGCGAGAAGTCTTGGCTAGAGTGAGAGTTGAACGGTAATTGCGAAATTTACGTTAATAGTCTTCGGGCGTCTTCGCAACTGTGTTTTTGGTTAACAATTCGAGCAAAAACTCCATTGATATCAACTTTTGTTTCCTTTTCCAAATAGGTTTAACTGGCCGTGGAAGAACGGACGACAGATTAGCTGAAAAAGCTACGTTAACCTGAACACTAAAACCGCTGAAAACTTGGCAGACGCAGCATAAAAATGAAGGATGGAGCTTCTCCTTCTTTTTTCATTTCAGTGGAGTGTCAAAGATTAGTTAAGTAAATTGAAAGAAGGAAGGTGCAAATTGTCACTTTATTCACGCGTTGACAACTATATGCCAGATATAAAGCTATAATTTGTTTTTTTTATATTGTTTATCAAATTTTTTCAGCTGAGCCCCGAATTGAGAAATTGCTGCTGGTTGAGCAGATTAAAACAACAGTAAGAGGTGGATACATAATGACTTCTACTTGGCCCTGAATTTACTGGGCGAGCGGTTGGCCATATACTCAAAAACTTTCTGATCAGCAGAAAAAACTCCATTGTCAGACAATTAATGAATAAAAAATCAACAGGATGGTGGTATGCTTGGCTTCGAACTGCTAATGGTAGGGTTAGTTAATTTCATTTTCACGCGGCTATCAGCTGCTCCATTTTGCGTTATTGAAACACCTGAAAAACAGCTCGTAAGTTTGCTTGTAAGAAGGAGCGCTTTGAGTGAGAAGAAAAACACACGAAAACAGATAAATTGTGCTATAGCCAAAGCGTCCTGGTACTTACAGAGTTTGGCGTTCATAGTTGGAACGTTGCTCCACATTATCGCTCCACACAACTATGCTCACGGCTACTATATTGTGTTCTTTTCGATTGCTAGTCATATGTTTCGTCTGTTGTTTTGTCCAAGGTTTCCAGCTACAGCTGCACTTGCTTTTTGTTGTTGATCCATTTTTTCTATTTAAAAAATTCCCATGTCTTTTACTGAATTCAGACTGATTTCTGATCAATGCAGGAATACAACTAACGATATTGAATTTGAGAAGGCACAAAAGTTGTTCACTCTTTTTATCTTATCTTTCAAAAATTTGAGCTGTTGAAAACGACACGTGTCTATGATGCACAAGTTTTCTATTTCAGTGTAAAACGTAGTCATGTGTACTTTAGAAAGTTTTTAACGGGTACTGTCGTTTGTTTTGTCCATTAATTCTACAGTAGACTGTATTTTGTGTTTAGTTGCTAAACTAACAAACCAGTTGGTTAGTGTAATCTAATTGCTCTTTTCTCGAACTTTCTGGACCTTGTGGAATCTTGGTTTTGCAGGCAAATTCTCAGGTCTCTTCTTTGGATGATCTGTACTTTGTTGATAATGAGTTGTTTGAATGTTGTTATCAAGCAGGCATTCAAGTACAAAAGCAGAGCTGGGTTCCAAGAATTATATACAACAAGAAGACTTTCTTCATTGATGTTTAGATTGCTAAGTGCCAAGAATTGAATTAACTTACAGCTTGTTCTCATTACTAGGTCAATGCAATGGTTGTTCTGTTTCAAACAAGAATTGAGAGTCATAAACTGAAATATTATCCAGTGTGTTTTTCGATGGGAACTTATTTTAGGTTTAGATTAAGCTCAGTTTGTTTCTTAGATGGGCTTTGTGAGATCATATTTGGAGTTTTATTATAAATTTGAAATGGTCATATCAGTCTAGGAGACTACTTAGATATAATTGCAGATGCTTTCGATACAGTTGAGTTGATCGGGATCTGTCCTACAAAAAAAAGTCACCAAACTCTCAGATCTCTGCTTCCAGCTTTGACAAGCAGCTAATGTGTACATGTAAAAAAATGGATAGAATTACGCTTTCTTGAGATACTTCGGCTGTCGGGTCAAAACTATCACTAACAGTAAAAATTATATTGACGTTTATGTTATTTTGGTACAGGAACGAATTTCTCCACTTAATAAAATAATTCATGAATCTGTAGTCTGTGGATCAATGCTAAAGGCTATACAGCATCGAAGGTTTGTTGACATCCAAGCAAATTAAAGCAACAATTTGAAAGCACTGGAAGGCTTGATTGATGTGCTGAGTGAAATTTTTAAAGTTACCTCTGTTGCAGAAATGTTTCTTGTAATGCAACAATTAATTTCTTGGGATATACGAGTTAACAAATGAGCTAGAAATTATGAGATAAGCTAGGGCTTTAGACTTCTGAGGTAATTCTTTGAGGGGTTGGTAACTTTATTTGTCTGGCATTGGGCATGCCTTTCTCAATTTTCTCAATATCTCATCAATTTCATTTTTTCTTATCTCAATTTCAATCCGCTTAGTACAAAAATTATTTCCAAAAGCGCCTCAGTTTCATTTTTAATGATTTTAGAGTGTTGCGCAATTTTCAATAATACTGTTAAGTGTATTGTCATGATGTATCTACTTTTAGCAAATGCTTGAGCATGTTCCTTTTTTCTTGATCTGTGACTACCAAGCACTTTTTAGAAGTTAAATTTGAGTAATCGTCAGTTTCTGGTATTGGCTTGTTGTTGGTCGTTATTTTATGCTGATTGCCGGAGAACTTTGCCCCATTGACAGCACATTCCAGAAATGTTTGAATTTTTGGCCTCCGATTGCCTATTTAATTGTACACATTCTGCAGAAAATTTCTCAGTTCCTAAGGGTCATCTTCAATCGCAATTTTAAGCTCTCCCCTCTATCTTTTTCTCAATTTTAACGCCAATTCTAATTTGAGCTCTCTTTTCGCCCTTTTCTTCAATGTTTTCACTTTTTGTGTCTCAGCGCTGTAATGAAACTTTTTCTTTTTCACTTAAGAGTCCTCTTTAAAGTTTGGTATTATTTCAAGTAGACTACAGCTCAAACTATTTAGGTCATATGACTGAAAAAGGTAGTTGTTAAAAAAATCAAACATGGGCTTTGTCAGTTAGACTTGAAAACTTTTCACCAATTTTAGAAACGTAGCAGCATTTTTTTTCTTGTGACAGAGATTTAAAATCACCAGAAACAAAATCTTTTTTCAATTTTTTTGAGATTATTGTTTCCAGTGATAGTACATTTTCAGGTTAATTGTACACTGACATTATCCAAAATCCTCAAAAATGGGGTAAAGATGCATAGTTTTAGTACCTCTAGAGATTTTCAGCTGCAACCGTTATCCGTTTCAAATGCCTCTTATCGCTTTATAACGCAGTTATTCGCTTCTAAATTAACAGTTCATGATGTTCATCGGTTAATTTGTATTGCTGCATTTCTTTACTTTATAAGCGCCAAATGCATCTTTGTCATTTTCTGCTTGGAAACATTCAGACAGCTTTTTTTCTCACCATGATAATTCCATGGCAAATATTTGAGTTTATCAACTTGAGGTTAAACTTCGGCTGTTTATTATGCTGACTGGCAGCATTGATTTAACAGGCTCAGCATTACCTGTTTTAATGTTACGGTGTAATTTTTAATCATCAACGGTTTCGTTGAAATTGTGGTTGAGCTGTTGAAGACAAAATTAAATTGTTCACTGTAGGGCATCTGCTTCAGAACTGTTCGCATTCTGCCTAAATCGTCAGGTACTACAATAACTATTTTTACAGTTGACGGCAGTAGTTCACTGTGTGCTGTTGGTTTTAAATTGTTGGCTACACCTGAGATTCTATTTTTTTCTTTTTTTTGGGGCCTGCGCTAATTTTTGCTGATAGGCCGGAAAGCCGCGATAAGCTGTCGCATGGGAGCCCCAGAAGTTTTAGCATTAAACGTTTTTGTTTGAAGTGTCAGCATGTACAAAAACTGTGTTTAAAACAATGTGCAGGCAAGCGCTGAAAGCTTTGAATTCCATTGTTGCATTAACTTACCGACTGGCGTACATTCCAAAGAATTTTCATTGACTAAACAGAAAACTAGACCTAGAACGGATTATGAGTGGATTGAGAAAACCATTTAGAAAAAAATCCGATCCAAAAAATCGAAAGAAACAGTAAAAATCAAAGTGAAATTGCCGCATGTGAACAAAAAACCACTAACGAGAAAGCGAATTTTTGTTCAAACACCGTTTTCTCACTCTACTTTATATTTAGAGCTAGAAAATTTCACGCCGCAAAACCACTCGCTTTTTCGCTCCACTTCCTGTTTCGGCGTGACCAAAATCACTACTCCAATTTGACTTCAGAAATCATGAAAATGTGTGAACAGATCTTAAAAAAAAGACAGCGCCCCAAAACAATTCAAATTTTTTGAATTGTAAAAAAAAATAGGAGCGCTATAATAGCCGGCTGAGAAGATGAGGGCGGCTATTAATCACCCAATACCTATTCAAATCTCCCTCATGGCTGATGCATTAATTTATGATTTAGCAATATCGGAAAAATCTTGTTTTAGAAACAAGGGAGCTGAAAAGAAACAAAATTTGATTTATTTTGTGCACCGATCTCTTCAACGACAACATAATCTTCAAATAAGATTGATATTTTATTCAAAGCATTTTTTAAACTGAAATTTCGTTTTTTCTTAATCTTTTAATTTTTCTTTTGGGATGGATGTTGTTTTTCCCGTGGAAGTTTTATTGAACCGAAAAGCGAAGGCCAAAGCAAAGGCTAAGAGAATTTATCTAGTACAAAAATATTTCAGATGCAAATAAAAGAATGAATGAGACTCTGCAAAAAGAGAATTGAACCAACGTGAACTTGCTTACCCAGCATACTCATTGTCTCCCAAATGTCAACAAACTCTTCTCTATCAGCCTTGGATTCTATTATATCCAGAGCCACTTTTGTGTGTTTCATCATGGACACAAAACTCCGATCCAGAATGTCAAAGTGAAATGCTGGTGTGATCAATTTCCTCCTGTGACGCCACTTCTCACCGTTGCTTGTTAGTAATCCAGTTCTGGAATATCTTTTATTTATATTAGAAATAATTCAGCTAAAACTTTATTTGAAGTCCCAATTTTATCTTTTTTTCTTTCGTGTCCCCAAGCTGTTTGGAGAGGTGCATATTATTTGCTGACCCCAGGCTCATTTGTCATATTTTTACGCAACCATTTTCTAACTAACGACACGCGTTCTGCGCTTGGGGGGCACAAAAGGAAAATCCCATTCAGCCGATTGAGACCGGTTATAATACGCCGGGAACTTGAAGCTGGTGTTGGCAAAAAGTGCACTTATTTATCCGTTTGCATTTACAGATTTTGTGCCTGTTTATTATGACATTCTAAGAGATCAACATTTTTCTTCAGAGCAAACAGACTGCGTTTTTCCGTTAATGTTTGAAATTCGGTCCGTGGATAATCTCCTTTGTAGTTAGGATGATAAAACTTTTCTAATCTATTCATAAATTTTTAAAGAAATTTAACGATTTTAAAGGCAGATTAATTTTGTATAACGATTTTGTAACCCTGTAACAATTTCGAAAATGCCTCTTAATAACTATTGCGGGCGAAGAAAAGAAGGAAACTTTATCATTATCGTGAGAAAATCCAGTGTTAGACATATTGCTATACGCACACAAAAAAATCAATTAGCAACAGGTAACTCGCTGAAATACTTCATTTATCCCCTATATTAACAAGGATGCTCGTTAATGTGCGTTCGCACATGATGTTCCGACCCGAGTTCATCTAAATTTTTGACTCAATGTCAATGATGAGATAATTAAAAATAGATGTTTGAGTTTAAAAAAAACGTCACAAAACCGAACTACTAATTGAATTGCACGAAACCATGCCTCATTACAGCGCTCACAAGATCTGCCATTAGAAAGACTACGAAAAAAAACAAACAGCAAAAAAAGCAAAAACAAAAATTTTTCAGCGAAGGTGCTAAAAGAAGAGAAAAAGAAACACAAATATTGACCTCCCACAAAACTTTTATGAAAATTCATATTGTCCAACAAACAAAACATCAGTTACCACATTATAACAATGGAAAAATAGTTTTTTGAATTACAAGTAATTGGATGGAAGCTCTCAATGATGAGATTAAATCACAAGTTTACGAAAAGATTAAAAACTGAAAAGTAAAAGTAAAATCTTTGAGAGCAAACAATATAGCAAGTTTTAAAACTATTTGCAATAAACTGAGTTCCTTGAGCAACATAATTCATTCAATCTTCAATTAGAAGCTAATGAGACCAGTCAGCATTTTACGACTACATGAAGAATTTTTAAAAAAGTAAAAAAAAGCAAATTAAAAAAAATTAGGGAGAAAAGTGTCGAAGCCAATAAAAAAAAGAAACTTTTGGTATAAATTTTCTCTGATCTAATATTAATTTTTAACAGCTATGGAGTTCTTCTTTTTAAAAAAATATGACTTCAGTAAATCAACAAGTATGAACAAAATAATTAAACTACAAAATTTTTGAGGAAACACATTATATCAACGCCATTATATTCAATAGCTTTCAACGGAAAACAAAATATACGCCTATTTATGAATCAATGAGAAAGCAAGAATGTTTTTCAATCATAGCTTCCCAGGACAAAACAATAAGTCTTATGATTATGAAAACAACAACAAATATATGCAAAAACCAAAAGTTTACCAGAAAAATGCAAAAAGAATGTGTCGAAGCCATTTAAACCATAAACGTTTCTCAAAAAACTTAATCTATAATCCATTAGACGTCTTCTTTAGACCAATTGGAACCATCAATATTAAGATAATGAGACAGGATTTCAAAAGGAACCAAAAATACAAAAAAATACACAAATTTTTTTAAAAAAAATTTGAAGACCCGTGGAATTGAAGTTAAAAAAATGGTTAGCAGATATTGTTACAGAAAAATAAAAGAGAGAGAGAGAGAGGCTCCTGTCATTACTGAGACTGACTTACAACTCTAAACAAACTAAAAACAAACTAAAAATAAGTTTATTAATGCTTAGTGTCTAATTTTTTTCTAAAGTCTTAGCAGCCACTAAATTCTATAGCTCTCAATGGAAGTCATTAAATACGGTAATTTAGGCCTAGAAAAGGAGACAAAAATGTTTGTCATCTTACAGTTATCAATAAGAAATCACAATAAGTATTATGATTATGAAAACAACATCAAAGAAGACAAAAACCAAAAATTTTAGTAGAAAGATGCAATAAAATGTCGAAGCCAATTAAACCATTAACTTTTCTGTGAATACTTTATCTATGATACATTGAACGCCATTTTTAATTCTCTGAGCACTAAGAAATATCAAAATTAGGATAATCTGATAAAACTTCAAAGGGAACGAAAGTTTAAATCCTTAAACAAAAAAGATTTACAAAAACTCGTGGCATCGAAGTCATGAAACCAATAGTTAGATGATGAAACTGCTAGCCAGATTCATTTTAGTTGCAGTAGAGGAGGAGGAGGTCTTGTCATTTCTTAGATTGACCTACAGTTCACGAAAATAAGTTTAAAATTGGTTAAACTCCAAAAAAAAATCTGAAAAATTATTTAGCCCCGATAAGAATAAAAGGACGTTTCTCATCAAAATATCACCAAAAAGACATCACTATAAAACCTGTGATTTTGAAAATAACAACACATACATGCAAAAACCAAAAAATTAGTAGAAAAGTGCGAGAAGAAAGTGTCGAAGCCATTTAAACCATTAAGGTTTCTCTGAAAATTTTATCTATGTGCCATTGGATGTCTACTGCTAGCCAATCAGAACTATCAATATTTGGATAAAGAGATAAGATTTCAAATGAACCAAAATTACAAAAAAATATCCAAAAATCTTTTTTTAAAAAATATAAAAAATCGTGGCATGGAAGTCATAAACCCAATAGTTAGAAGATAAAACCGCTTACCAGATTAGTTTTGGCTGCAGTAAAAAGAAAGGGCTCCTCTCTTTTCTGAGAGTGACTTAAGGTTCATCAAAATAAATTTAATGTTGTTTAATGTTCAAAAAAAATTGAAAAATTAATTTATGTAGTCTTGACAGCCATTAGCTGTCCACTCAAAGCACTAAATAGTTTTACCTATTGCACATTGTAAAGCTGAATGCACTTTTAATTATCGAGTTTATGCCATAGGACTCATAAAAACTAAAATATCAAAAAGAAAATCGATGGAAGTCATTAAATACGGTAACTTGGGCCTAGATAAGGAGATAAAAATGTTTGTCATCTTACAGTTATCAATAAGAAATCACAATAACTCTTATGGTTATGAAAACAACATCAAAGAAGACAAAAACCAAAAATTTTAGTAGAAAGATGCAATAAAATGTCGAAGTCATTTAAGCCATAAACTTTTCTGTGAATACTTTATCTATGATTCGTTGAACGCCATTTTTAATTCTCTGAGCACTGAGAACTATCAAAATTAGGAAAATCTGATAAAATTTCAAAGGGAACAAAAGTTTAAAAAAAATCCTTAAATAAAAAAGATTTACAAAAACTCGTGGCATCGAAGTCATTAAACCAATAATTAGATGATCAAACTGCTAGCCAGATTGATTTTAGTTGCAGTAGAGGAGGAGGAGGTCTTGTCATTTCTTAGATTGACCTACAGTTCACGAAATTAAGTTTAAATTTGGTTAATCTAAAAAAAAATTCTGAAAAATTATTTAGCCCCGATAAGAATAAAAGGATGTTTCTCATCAAAATATCACCAATAATATATCACTATAAAATCTGTGATTATGAAAATAACAACACATACATGCAAAAACCAGAAAATTCGTAGAAAATTGCGAGAAGAAAGTTTCGAAGCCTTTTAAACCATAAGTGTTTCTCTGAAAATTTTATCTATGTGCCATTGGATGTCTACTGCTAGCCAATCAGAACTATCAATATTTGGATAAAGAGATAAGATTTCAAATGAACCAAAATTACAAAAAAATATCCAAAAATCTTTTTTAAAAAAATATAAAAAATCGTGGCATGGAAGTCATAAACCCAATAGTTAGAAGATAAAACCGCTTACCAGATTAGTTTTGGCTGCAGTAAAAAGAAAGGGCTCCTCTCTTTTCTGAGAGTGACTTAAGGTTCATCAAAATAAATTTAATGTTGTTTAATGTTCAAAAAAAATTGAAAAATTAATTTATGTAGTCTTGACAGCCATTAGCTGTCCACTCAAAGCACTAAATAGTTTTACCTATTGCACATTGTAAAGCTGAATGCACTTTTAATTATCGAGTTTATGCCATAGGACTCATAAAAACTAAAATATCAAAAAGAAAATCGATGGAAGTCATTAAATACGGTAACTTAGGCCTAGATAAGGAGAAAAAAATGTTTGTCATCTTACAGTTATCAATAAGAGATCACGATAAGACTTATGATTATGAAAACAACATCAAAGAAGACAAAAACCAAAAATTTTAGTAGAAAGATGCAATAAAAAGTCGAAGCCATTTAAACCATAAACTTTTCTGTGAATACTTTATCTATGATCCATTGAACGCCATTTTTAATTCTCTGAGCACTGAGAACTATCAAAATTAGGATAATCTGATAAAACTTCAAAGGGAACGAAAGTTTAAAAAAATCCTTAAATAAAAAAGATTTGCAAAAACTCGTGGCATCGAAGTCATTAAACCAATAATTAGATGATCAAACTGCTAGCCAGATTGATTTTAGTTGCAGTAGAGGAGGAGGAGGTCTTGTCATTTCTTAGATTGACCTACAGTTCAAGAAATTAAGTTTAAATTTGGTTAATCTAAAAAAAATTCTGAAAAATTATTTAGCCCCGATAAGAATAAAAGGATGTTTCTCATCAAAATATCACCAATAATATATCACTATAAAATCTGTGATTATGAAAATAACAACACATACATGCAAAAACCAGAAAATTAGTAGAAAATTGCGAGAAGAAAGTTTCGAAGCCTTTTAAACCATAAGTGTTTCTCTGAAAATTTTATCTATGTGCCATTGGATGTCTACTGCTAGCCAATCAGAACTATCATTATTTGGATAAAGAGACAAGATTTCAAATGAACCAAAATTACAAAAAATATCCGAAAATATTTTTTAAAAAATATAAAAACTCGTGGCATGGAAGTCATAAACCCAATAGTTAGAAGATAAAACCGCTTACCAGATTAGTTTTGGTTGCAGTAAAAAGAAAGAGCTCCTGTTTTTTCTGAGAGTGACTTAATGTTCATCAAAATAAATTTAATGTTGTTTAATGTTCAAAAAAAATCGAAAAATTAATTTATATAGTCTTGACAGCCATTAGCTGTCCACACAAAGCACTAAATAGTTTCACCTATTGCACATTGGAAAGCTGATTGCACTTTTAATTAGCGAGTCGTATATGCCGTAGGACTCATAAAAACTAAAATATCACAAAAGAAAATCAATGGAAGTCATTAAATACGGTAACTTAGGCCTAGATAAGGAGAAAAAAATGTTTGTCATCTTACAGTTATCAATAAGAGATCACGATAAGACTTATGATTATGAAAACAACATCAAAGAAGACAAAAACCAAAAATTTTAGTAGAAAGATGCAATAAAAAGTCGAAGCCATTTAAACCATAAACTTTTCTGTGAATACTTTATCTATGATCCATTGAACGCCATTTTTAATTCTCTGAGCACTGAGAACTATCAAAATTAGGATAATGTGATAAAACTTCAAAGGGAACGAAAGTTTAAAAAAATCCTTAAATAAAAAAGATTCACAAAAGCTCGTGACATCAAAGTCATGAAAACAATAGTTAGATGGTCAAACTGCTAGCCAGATTCATTTTAGTTGCAGTAGAGGAGGAGGAGGTCTTGTCATTTCTTAGATTGACCTACAGTTCACGAAAATAAGTTTAAATTTAGTTAATCTACAAAAAAATTCTGAAAAATTATTTATCCCCAATGAGAATAAAAGGATGTTTCTCATCAAAATATCACCAATAAGACATCACTATAAAACTTGTGATTATGAAAATAACAACAAATACATGCAAAAACCAAAAAATTAGTAGAAAAGTGCGAGAAGAAATTGTCGAAGCCTTTTAAACCATAAGTGTTTCTCTGAAAATTTTATCTATGTGCCATTGGTGTCTACTGCTAGCCAATCAGAACTATCAATATTTGGATAAAGAGATAAGATTTCAAATGAACCAAAACTACAAAAAAATATCCGAAAATCTTTTTAAAAAAATTATGAAAACTTGTGGCATGGAAGTCATAAACCCAATAGTTAGAAGATAAAACCGCTTACCAGATTATTTTTGTTTGCAGTAAAAAGAAAGGGCTCCTGTTTTTCTGAGTTTGACTTAATGTTCATCAAAATAAATTTAATGTTGTTTAATGTTCAAAAAAATCGAAAAATTATTTTATATAGTCTTGACAGCCATTAGCTGTCCACTCAAAGCACTAAATAGTTTTACCTATTGCACATTGGAAAGCTGAAAGCACTATTAATTAAAATAAAATAAAATAAAATAAAAAAAACTAAAATATCAAAAAGAAAATCAAAATTTCCTTGAAAATCTTGAGAGCTCATGAGTCGAAGACAAAAAAATCATGAGCGATTCATTGAAAACGAATTTTTTGTTAATTGAGTATCATTGGATTGCAAACAAGGTTTGTCACTAACGGAACCTCGATATGAAAATAACTAGTCTCTAAGTCACTAAAAAACAATAATAAATAAAAAAAGTTTTCTAAAATAACAGCTCTCAAAGTGAATTCGAGTTTTTTTTCATAGTAAACTTCGTCACGAGACCAGAACTAACGTTTTTATCGAGCTATTGGTAACAAAAAATTCTTTCAGTTTGTAGCGTGAAATGTAATTTTGAAATAATTTTTTTTATAGAAAAGACTTAATTTGAACAAAAATTACGATAAAAGTGAACAAAATCATGTAATTATCACTTGTTCACACAAAACTTTAAACCTCGATAACTCCTCGAAAAATACGAAATTCAAACAAATCTTTTAATTTTGAATTCTGGGCTGGACGAGTTTTTTAATGATACCTTTAAAATTTCTCTACGATGAATATATCGATCGGCCAAAATTGACTGAACAAAAAAAACCCATTTGAGTATATAGTTCCTCCCCCTACAAGTTGGGTCGGAACAATAAAAAAGTAATCGCTCTAAAGGTAAATTTGAGGAATAAAACTGCAAGATTAAGAAAGAAAGTTTATTGCAGCCAAACATACAATTGAAACTGGTTTATAGTCACTCATATTGCAATCTAGAGACGAAAGAATAATTCATTTGAAACCATTTTGTGAGAACTCTTAAATTTTCCTTGAAACTATCTAAAAGTTCTTCAACTCTAAATCTAACTCTAGATCTACAAATGTTCTAGTCAAGCCTAATACAAAAAATAAACAATGAACTTGGATTCAAATGTCATCATAGGTCAGCTCAAATTAGCTGAATGCGAAGATACTGAAAAAACTAGAAAAATCAATCAAAGTAGTACGTTGCTTTTTTCCTCAAAATGTTGTTTGTTGTCTGTATTAAATGCTACCAAAAAATGTAAGGAAACATATGCAATTTTTTTGTACGAAAAGGTATCAGAAAGAGTTAGGCTTGCACTCAATTTCGCTGTATGCAGATGCAGAATACATTTTTTTGAAGAAAATAGCGGAATTCTAAAAAATTCTGTGCAAAAACTCGCGGTCTGTTTCGCAATGGATTAAGGCGAGTAAGTGGATGCAGCGCAAAATAATTAATTCCGACCATTCCGCTCATTCTTATTAGAATGGTTTTTTTGCCAACCTTGGAGCAGGTTTAGCAACTTTGAAAGCAGCTTCAAAGAAGCAAAATGTCAGTGACACTAACCCGAGCCATGGATGAAGTAAACCATACAGAAAGGATTTCTCGGAGTGTTTGGAGGACTTTAGAATCTGAGCAGCAATTGATCCTTTTGTGATAACAACAATTGGTTGTGGCCCAAACATTAGATAAAACATTCCGTTGAACTGAACACCCAATCTGGTCAGAAAATGGATAACATCTTTTTTTACTCGGGGAATTTGAGTAATGTTTCCAATTACGGGTCGCCATTCCAATCCTGAAACGAGTTTTTTTGATGACTCGATCAGAACTGACAATTTTTCTTATTGACATTGGGCATGGATGTCAGATTGGCTCTCTCATCATTAATTCTCAATTTTCTAATGCCTCTAACCAATGTTAAAAGAATTTTCTTTGCGTAAATTTTCTATTCGATCAAATTATATATGACGCCTGGACGCCTGTATAGCCGAAAGGTGATTGAGCAGAATACAATTAACTGTTATCTAAAGTCACATTTTTTCAGAGTACTGAATGGTCGAATTTACAGGCATCACTTTGTTCGGTGCAATAAATATTTCAAAAAATGACTTTTATCTTAGAAAATATTCATAGAACAGCGTAGGAAATCTCTATCCGTAGTCACAGCTTTTCTCGACCCTCCTCGTCGGGGTAGTGGCCACCGGGAGAACGCAATAATGCAACCCGACAGCACACCACAGAAGGTAGTCAGACGACAACAATTTTACATTTGTCGTACAAACGATGCCATTTCGTTCACTTTAGATGCAAATACCAGTTTATATCAATTTGATTCTCTAGCAGTTCAATTTTCGCAATCAGTTCAGATTCCCATTTATGTCTCTCGCTGCATCTGTTAGGATCATTTTTTTAGTACCCGAAAAAATGAACTTTTTGAAATGCTGCGCCGAGCAAATTTGTCATAATAAAGCGCAATTTTATCTCAGGTTAGCATTAAAAGAGACAATACCAGCTGACACTTTTTTGTGCTATTTATAAAAAGATTATCAGTTTCTTTTAAAGTTAGTAACAAGAGTTTAGAATTTCTTCAGCGCTTTTGTATTTTATATCCAGCAAACATTTCACTATATTTGCAAACTTTCTGAGTTTCTCTGTTCTTTTCTAATATAATCTTGGTGTGTGCGTGTGTGTGTGTGTGTGTGTGTGTGTGTGTGTCCTCCTAGTTTCTTTTTATATTTCTGAGTTTTGTAGACTCAAAACTTTGTATCAGATTTAAAAATTTCCCTTCAAAATTTTAACCAATTTTGTTTCAATTAGCTATTGATCCCTTTAAACTCCTCGCCAGGAGCATAGTAAATGAGCCTATCGTAATTGAAATTCAAGGAGCCAGCCTAATGGAATCTGCAACGCATTTCGTTTTGACAGAGAGAAGGAGCAAAAACGATATTTGAAAAAAATTTTGAAATCATATTTCATATTTTTGATGTATAGGAACTCGTAGTAATAAAACCGCAACTGTTGGATCAAAAACCGTTGGTGATCCTGGTCCCAGCAAAAAAGTCTAATTCTGGTCATTATTTTTTCACCAGATGTCAACTTCTCTGTTTAAAATGAGAGATAAATTAGTGCATTTCTACTTTTCAATGAATAATGTTTTTCTTTGTAATTTCACTTAAGACATAGGAGATAAAACTTATCTGGTCAATAAGTATTTGCAATTTATCTGTTTGAAATTCAGTCAATTATTACGCATGAGTTTAGGAGGGTCACTTTATTGTTCCCTTGTCAGAAGAAAAGGAATGTAAACCGGGTTTCTAATCTACGCACTAAAAATTTCCTTTTTCCTTTTGTCCAGGCAAATGCCTAAATTGTATTTGAATTCTTCTCAAAATTAGTTGGAAGAAGAATTAGTCCAACGCTTGAGAATAACGCTTACAATCATGATCATTATTGAGATGAAGAGAATAAGAACAAGCCGCCTTAAGTATTGTTTCACAGTGAGCGACTATGCCCGCAAACGGTCTCTTTTTCGTTAACTTTTTGTCTGACCCGAGCATCAGTTATACTAATTGGCGACATGTTAGTGGCCCGTATTTGACCGTATTGTACCTAAATTAATTACGGATGTGGGCAGAAAAATTCTTTGAGAGCTGTTTCTGCCTCATTCGAGGATATGTTACTTTGCAATGCATGGTCCTTTTTGTGTCCCGTAGACCATCATGGGGATCATATTCACATGCCATGCTTTCCACTAGCAAAAATAAATTCTATTTCAGACAAAGAGGCACAAATTTTGTCCAAGATGTGATTATCTCTTAAACATTTTTTTAATCTGCATTTCATTCAATTATATTTCCTCTCTTCAGAACATACTCAAAAATATAATTCCCTATTTTGATTAGTAAGGTAGTTGTTGAGTCTATAAATTCAAGCGCAATAATAATTGGTTTTCATTAGGAAAGGCCAATTTTGAAATGCAAATTGTATTTAATAATAATAATAATTAATAATTGTGGTTTCTGCGTAATCGCAGTGGAACAGCATTAGGCCTACAGTAGCCTGTTTTCAGCTGCCCTTTTTCTTATTATTCCCCACATTTCAGACTGTTCTTTTTATGAGCAGCATTGCTCTTTTTTTGGTGACTTTAGCCACTTTTTTTGCGTCTGAAACTTTCACGTGGTACCATCATTGCAGCCAACATTGGTCAGGCTATGGTCAACCTGAAGCTATGGTTAAGTAAGAGCTTATCCTCACGCAGACAGCTTCACAGAGGCAGGGGATTGAACTCTCAATCATTGGCGTGTTAACCACACACCTTGCCTCTCGGCTATCACGCCAAGACTAATTGATTTATTTTCAGTAATATGGGCCCCTCAAAAACGATCATGTGGCTCTGCTCACTTTCTCAGGTGTCTAAATTATAAATACACGTAACTTTGCAACTAAATTTCTGAGTATATAAGTGCCTATATTGATCACTGTAAGGCCATTGCCACAAACATTGTACCTGAACCTCTATTCCAATCGGTACTCATTGTGATAGGCTATTGTTATCAACCCACAACACTGCATTTTCGATACCTCCAGGTATGGCACCGACAGCTGTTTGTTTTGATTTCCTACTTTGAGCCTGCAGCAATAGTTTTCATTGGATCTTGAGCTACTGGTCATGGTGTGCTCCGGCAATGTAAATCTATTTCTAAGTCAGTAGTTACTCTCCGAGGTCAATTTTGTTCGTGAAGGTTGGGATGTTTTTGACTTATTGCTCGAATTTTGAACACTGAATCATGAAAAATTTTTTATGAAGGCTATATAGCACTTACAGTAGATTTAATTACATTTTTCCAATTATAGATCCCACAAAAATAAATTGCACCATGATAAAAATAAATCGAGTGCCTATAAATTCAATCTCAACTAAAATGGGACTTGAATGGGAAGGAGCAGATTTTTAATACAAACTGTTTTCAGCAACAAAAGAACTCAAAATGTTCCAAATTTTGTCCAAAATGCTATGAAAATGAATTATTCATATACGGTGTGTGTCGTTGTTTTCAGTATCAATCATACCTGGTAGCTTTGAGGCAGCTTTACGAATAGCTCGGGGTTTCTGAGAATAGTGAACAACCAAGAATCTGAACAGAAGCCATGAGACGAAACTGCTCAGCAGTAGGCCACAAGCAGAGAAAATGTAGAGTAAGAACATCTTTCAACCGGCAAACGCTAAAAAATGAATTCGGAGTTACACAAGACCAGTTAGGTTTTATTGGTTTGTATAACAGCAACCTGTACAAATGAGGCAGGCTAAAGCTAAGAACGATAACAAACACGTGAACAAAGTTTATCTGATTGTAGGCTTTATCTGATTGTAGGCATATTTCTAAGGTGACATTTAACACTCCTCCTGTAGTCAATAATTGGAACATTGGAATTGGGTTATTAAACCCACAAAAACCTACATTTTGCAAATATTGCACTTCAAAATTTGTAAAACTACGAGATTTAAGTTCAAGCATTTTAGTTGAAAACTATTCAAGAAATGAAAACTTAAATCAAGCAACCATGTAAACTATTCCAAAATTTCTGCAGAAATGGCAAAATTGTCATTGCGAAGTCGGATATTTTTAAGTCTGAAGTCCGAAGTCTTTCTTCGGGTTAAATGAAAATAACGGAGGATGAATAACCACACGTACTCTATTGACATAATTTTTTAAGGAAAATACGTGCTCCAGTTTCTCTAAATGTTTATTACAGAGCACGGCCGTCCGTCATGCCGACGAAAAAAATCACGTATAGAATAAATTGTGGAAGGATGGTAAGAAAAATTTCAGCTTTGAGATAATCGACAAAAGTTCACCCGACATTGATAAATTAAGTAAATTGGACATTTTTAAACAAAATTAATAGAAAAAAATTATTTGAATATGACAATGGCCTTCTGCTGATCCCGGTCGGGGAAGTTGCCGTTGTCGTCTTTAGATTACTTGGGTTCAAAACTTGGGCTTGTTAAGATTACCTTTATTTCATTTCATGGCTTCTGCACGACACGTGCTCTTTGTTCAATCATATATATCTTCTGGCTTATCACAACATTTTCACAGGAATCAAAGTTTTTGCGGCAAATATGGTATGTCAGAATCAAAAGAATTATCGATGTCGATAACATTCTCGGGGCCTACGATACCTAACCTCCTAACCTTTTGGGGGTGGTTTCGGAAAAACATGTGCGAGCCTAACCGCTGGTCGAGTTAAAAACCCTAAAGCAGTTTTTACTTCACAAGACCTAGCAGTTTTGTCGGGGCCGGTGAACGTCCTTGTCACGCGTCCCAATGGCCAAATCCCCCTTTGGAGTCCATTCTTCAAGGACCCATACAATATCATTGACTTCCAATTTGGCCTCGGGTTTGGCCCACTTCTTTCTGGCGTTCAGAGTCGGAACGTACTCTCTCAAAAGTCTTTTCCAGATTGCTTCTAGTCTTTGCCGCACTTGTATCCACGTTTTCGTCTGGACGGTGGGATTCTCTTTGAAGACACATGCTGGTACATTAGAAAAGGCTCTACCGATCAGAAAGTGATTAGGTGTGAGTGGATCCTCGTCTTCGACATCGCTTCTTACATGTGTCAACGGTCTTGCATTAACTAGACTTTCGGTCTCGGTGACGATGGTTGAGAAGGTGTCCCAGGTCAACTTTGCCGATCCTAAATTCAAAAGAAGAGCTCGTTTTACAATCTGTACGAGCCTCTTCCACACCCCACCGAAGTGAGGGGCAGAAGGAGGGTTTAGGCGCCATTCAACGGACTGATTCAGTAGTTTCTGTCTAATGAACTCATGGTCGAGCTGGAGTGGTTGTCGTCGTATTTGTTTTCTGGCTCCAAGAAAGTTGCTGCCGTTGTCACTGAGGAATAATCGGGGTTGTCCCCGTCTTGCAACGAATCTTCGAATGGCTGTCATGCAAGTGGTTGTCGTTAAATCTTCTGTCACTTCTAAGTGCACAGCTCTCGTGACAAGACAATTGAAGAGGCAGATATAGGCTTTTTCCTCTTTATTCCGCTGAATAACGGTAAAGGGGCCAACATAGTCGATTCCGACGTTTGTAAAAACTACAGGAGACTCGTTTTGTGGAAATCGGATTTCGGGTAGGTCCGCATTGGTGGTTGAAGTCCTTGGCCTTTGAATCTTCTGCAATCGAAGCAGTTGTAGGTGATGCTTCTAAGAGCGTCGCGAAGACCAAGCACGTAAAAATTTTGTTGTACATAGTTCTTGACGTATTCAGTCCCAAAATGCATACAAACTTCGTGGCATTTAACTAAGAAGAGCCGAGTTATGAATTCTTTTGCATTGAGAATCATTGGATGTTTTGTGTTATAACCCAATGTACTTCTTTTAGTTCTGCCACCGACACGCAACGTGTTGTCTCTGAAAAACGGTGAAAACTGAAGAAGCTTGTCTTTTGCTGGAAGAGATTTCTTCTGCTTCAGAAGGTTGATTGACGTACCGAAAGAGTTTTGCTGTGATGCCTGCAGTAGGTGATTTCTGGATTTTTCTATATCCGTACAATTGAGAGCTCTCTTTTTCTTCGTTTTTAGTATGCTGAGGAAACGAAAGACTTGTGCGGTTGCTTTGAGTAGTTTTGTCCACTTCGAAAATCTCTCGACGTCAATGACTGGTTTTACTGGTTGTTGTATTGTTGTGACGTTTGTTTTCTCCTCGCTGAGTATATTGTTCCAGCTGTCTTTTGGTTCAAACAAAAACGAAGGTGGAGTTAGCCAAAGTTTAGGTAGCTCATCTGGATCAATACCACGAGACACGTGATCGGCTGGGTTATTTTTGCCACTGATGTGATGCCAGCTATCAGATGAAGAGTTGTTTTGAATTTCACGCACCCTGTTGGCCACGTAAACTTTGAGCTTATCCGTGCTCTTAATCCACGCTAGGACTGCAGTGCTGTCACACCAAAAGACGGTTTCCTTGAACAAGATATTTTGGTGGGTTTTAATGAACCGAGCTAAGCGGGTTCCAAGAACTGCGGCCTGGAGCTCCATTTTTGGAATACTGAGCTGTTTGATCGGAGCAACCTTGGCTTTGCTTATGAGAAACGAGCATGAAACCTCGTTGTTTGAAGACGTTCTGATATAAGCTACAGCTCCATAAGCTAGTTGTGAGGCGTCACTGAATATGTGAAGTTCATGCATTTTTGTTGCTGATAATTTGGGATTTATGCAGCGAGGAACTTCAATAGGCGGTGCAGATTGGTATTTGTCAATCCATTTTTGGATCAGAATCCGTTTTTCGAGCGGAAAAGGGTCATCCCACGCCAGTCCTTCTTTCCATACATCCTGTAGAATAATCTTGAGTGTAATTACTAGCGGGGCTATAATGCCTAACGGATCAAACAGACAGGCGATTAGCGACAGAAGCTTCCTGATTGAATAGCTGTTACCATTGTTGTCGAATTTTGATGGTTTTTTGTGGAATAATCTGTCAGCAGACTTATTCCAGTGAACTCCGAGTACGCGATGACAATCTTCGTCGTTTTCTTTGCTGTCGTCAAAATCTTGTATAGCGGACTGTTCATTTGAGACAAATTTTGTCAAATTGAACCCACCTTTCGAAAGCGTTTTCTTGAGCAGAGCTGCGTTTTCTTTAGCCTTTTGAATTGTCTCGAATGAGTGTACAAAATCGTCCTTATAAAAACTGTTGTAGACTAAATCCTTAACGGTCCGGTTTGGTGAAAAATCGCTAGCAGTTTTTTGAAGAACATAAATGGCTGTCGTTGGCGAGCATCGGGCGCCGAAGATTAGGCGTGTGTACTGGAACTGTTTTATACTTCGCTCAGTTGGCCAGAGAAATCTCATGGAGGGTTGATCTGTTTCTATAATGCCGACCTGCATAAACATGGCTTCAATATCAGCCGTGATAGCAATAGAATTTTCTCTAAATCGAAGTAAGAGCCCGACAAGATTGTTTAGTAAATCGGGTCCTGTTAGAAGGTTGCTATTCAGTGAATTTCCTTTGAAAGTTGATGCAGCATTTGAGACACGCCGCACCTTTCCCGGTTTGTTGGGGTTGGTAACGGGATGGTGTGGTAGGTACCAGACGCGATCGGGTGTCGTGTCACTGAAAGTCACTGATTTGACATATCCTTTCTCAATGTCAGTGTCGAGTGTTTTCTGATACATATCTTTCAATGCTTTGTCTTTCTTAAGTTTTTTGTCAAGGCTTTGTACTTGAGCTTTTGCTACGGGGTAATTGTTCTCAAGGGCAACTTTTTCTCTCCAGAGGAGACCTATTTCATATCTTTCTCCTGTATGTCTCACTGTGTTGTTAAGTATTTCTACTGCCCTTTGGTCGTTTTGGGAGAGGGAAATTTCGTCTTCATTTTCCGTTCCAGATGTGTCAATCTTCCAGAAACTGGTCACGGATTCGGTTAAAGGGCCTTCATCATCTCCTGTTGAAAAAGTCATTTCCCTATCAAAAGCCTCAAAACTATCTGACAGAAAGTTTGTTTTTTCGGGTTTGTCATTGTCAAATTTAATGGGGCCTGTTATGGTCCATCCAAGTAGACTGCGAAGGGCAAATGGGGTATTTTTAGGACCCTGCAAGAACTCTCGCTCGAGGATGTATTGGGTTGCGTCAATTCCAAGCAGGACTTGAATTTTGTTGTTTTCCAATTGCGGGAAATTGATGTGTTGTAGGTGTGGGTACTTGCTGCATACCTCATTTAACTGTGTCACGGGCGCGTCGTCAAAGTGCCAATTTTTTATTGAGTAGACGTAGTTTAGACGAAACAATGGTCGTCGGCTCCGGAAAAGCCCGATGTCAAGCTGTACTAGCTTTGCTTCCATAGAAGAGTCGCCAAAAGCTGTTGAGACGTTCAGAGTTGTTTCCGAGCTTGTTTGTGGTGCATTCAATTTGGTAACCATTGGATCAAAAGCATATGAGATTGTGCTGCAGCTGTCCAGTAGCGCGTAGCACTCGAAGTGCTCGTTGCGTCCAAATAGTTTGATGGGTATCATTGGCAACTGATTTCGGATTCTCCTCGGGAAGACAGGTGTATAACTTGGTGGTTTTGTTCCGCTATTTATATCTTCGAACGATTCGCAAAGGGGCAATTCGTGTTGAGTGATGTTTGTTTTTTGATTAGGGCTATAGTTTTTATCGTGTAGCATTGAATGATGCTTGCGTGAGCAATGTCTACATAATACTTTTGATGGGCAATTTTTAGCATTGTGATTTGGGCTAAGACAGTTGTAGCAGAGCAGATTTTTCTTCACTTCCGAATTTCGTTCAGATGGTGACATCTGCAAAAATTTAGAACACTTTCCAATGTAGTGGTCGCCTTGATCTACTGGGCATTTCTTGCTCTTAGTTTGCTGAGTGTTAGAGGAATTTATTTCGGAAGTTCGGTTGTTGATTGAGATAGTACTTCCGCTGTTGTTCATAGACTGTGATTTTCCTCCAATATTGTCTCGTCGCAAGTTATTGTGACTGTAATTGTTGACTGGCTCGCTTCCGTTTCTGAAACTACCGTTCGTGTTCAATTTTCTATTGCCAAATCTTTTGTTGCTGTTTTTGTTTCGATTTGAGAAATTGGATTGATGGTTGTTATTCGCATTGTGGTGGTTATTATTGTCTCGCCTATTAAAATTAGGTTGTTTTCCGTTATCATTCAATTGATTTTGAAGTGAAACGGAGTCCTGAAGCTGTTCACAAGCTCTGGCTTGTCTATCCATCCAATTTGAGAGATCTTCTAGTCCTGGGAAGGTACTGTTGATGTCCACAAGGTGTTCGCTCCACTTCATTTTCAAAGACCATGGTAATTTATCCCGTGCTATCCGAAGTAAGTATGTTGACTTCAAGTCGGCATAGAATCCATGGGCGTTGAATGTTTGAACCAGTTTGCGTAGAAAGGACGCATAGCTGATCAAAGTCGCGTGATCGCTTGCTTGTGGTCGTTGCCATAACTCTAGTTCTTTGGTTAACGCTGACACAACATGTTGAGGGTTTCCGAAGCGGCGTTCCAGTTCCGATAACGCTTCGTGATAAAAACCTGGGTTGCACAAGTATCCGGATATGGCTTCTTTTGCCGAACCGATGACTAAGGACTGTAAGTAGCTCATTCTTTCGTTGTCCGAAATGTCACGATTGTTGTGAATTATTGATGAAAACATACTGGACCACTCGTTCCAGTTCAAAGGATCTCCGTCAAACTTATTTACGCGAATGTCTGGGAGCTTGACCGAACGGTGGTTATTTCGAAAGAAGGGCTGGTGTTGATTGTGGCTTTGGTAGTTTTGATATTCTCCTGGATACGCGTAGTATCCGTTGAGGGTTGGTTGGGTTGTAGCGTAGTTGCCTTGTTGTTCTACGAGGTTTTCAGGATTTTTTCCTGGGTCAACTGCGTTATAAAAGTGTTCACGGCCGTGCGTTGTGCTTTGGAATCTATTGGGGAGAACATTTTGTTGATGTGGCACAGCTGCATGGGCAACAAATTTGCTGTGGTTCGTATCGAAGTTTCTTCTTGTTTCAGCTGGCACACTAAAATTTTCTTCCATGGCAGCTGCTGATCCGTTATCTGGTGTAATATAAGGCCGATTTGTTTTCTGATAGCTGTTGTTACTTTGTGGTGAAGTGTTTACTGGATTCATGTTGCATGTTTCTTCGGTCCCAATGAAATGCGGGCAATTGGTTGTTAAGGGGGGAGCTGGCTTTCCCTCGTTGGATTCGACCTGATTTGTCCTAATAGAACTAGTGCGTGAGAACGCTTGATAACTGGTAGTGTTTATGTTCACTACTCCATTCTCTGAATTCCCTATTGTGTTTTGTTGATTCGGCAGTAGGCTGTCTATACCGTGAACGCAATTTTCTGTTAGTTGAAGACTAGAGCTATTATTTGGAGGAGCTGAGGTTTCGTTTGTTGTTTGAGGCATAGTGCTACTTGTAGGTGAATCATCCAGGGAAATGATCAAAGTTGGTCTATTGCCAACTTTTTTGTCCAACTGTCTGTTGTGGGCTTCTTGTCTCGATAGAGATTGATTTTCCTGTTGTTGATCAGCACGGAAAATTGACTGGTAGTATGAGGGCTCCAAATTGGTGTGGTTGGTTCTCCTATAGGCTTCGAACAGAGGATCTTGATTTGTCCGCGTAGTTATCTGTTGGCTAGAGACTAAAGATTTTGGAATTTCTTTTGCTATATTATGATCGCCTGATCCTTGAAGCTGAAAAATGTCAGAAACTCCGGGATGATCTAGTTGTGACGTTTTGTCTGGTTCAGTTGGGTTTTGATTCTTGTTTTGCTCGTCCTCATTGGACGATACAACTCTTTGAATGTTTCGATTTCTCAGCTCGTAAAGGACACTGTTGGTCGAGTTGACAAAGTTATTGGGCTCGTCTTCGATTTTGTCTTGGTTCTGGGCTGCATCAAAAGTGTGCCCGAACGGACATTTTTGCTTGTGTTGATTAGCATCAGTTCTATTCTCCTTTCTACTTTCAGCTTTGGAAGCATTTGATAGGTGGTTGTGTACTGATGAGCGACTGCTTGTTCTCGACCGGAACTGTCTCTTTGTGATCTCGTGCTGTTTGACGGTTTGC
>NW_027451468.1:0-10000 GCF_964194025.1 Convolutriloba macropyga
ATTGTATCGTCCTACTCGAGTAAGGCGAAGAAAAGCTAGAAAGATACGCTTTTCACAAAGCAGGCTTAATGCATGCAAACCAAGGAGGAAGGAGTGATGCCCCTCCTTATAATAAGCAGAACCAAATAAAGAACAGACAGCATCATCTGTACAGTGACCAAGAAGAGGTGAAACTTCTGTATGTGAAAAGGCAATTTGAGCGAGATTTATTAGCAGACTAGTATTATGTTGTTTCTAGTAGGCGAAAGCCGAAACATCAACATGTGAAAAATCTGATATTAAATCCTCAATCATTTTCCCTAGTATTATACAGCTATGAGTAACCTTAATTGGACACGGCAATTATTGCTGACCGGTGAAACTTTCGCATGGGAAAGACACACACACTTCTTGACAAAGCAATAAGTATTATGCTGTTTCTAGTACGCGAAAGCAGAAACATCAGCATGTGAAAGTTGTGAAGTTGAAGAATTTTTGTGTTGAGTACGATGTTGTTACTAGTAACCATGTCGACAGCTGAGAACTGTTCTCTAACCAATAGAAGGTGAAACTTCTGTATGTGAAAAGGCAATTTGAGCGAGATTTCTTAGCAGACTAGTATTATGTTGTTTCTAGTAGGCGAAAGCCGAAACATCAACATGTGAAAATCTGATATTAAATCCTCAATCATTTTCCCTAGTATTATACAGCTACTAGTAGCCGTAATTGGTCAGGGAAACATTGTTGACCGGTGAAACTTCACATGGGAAAGACACACAAATTACTTGACAAAACAATAAGTATTATGCTGTTTCTAGTATGCGAAAGCAGAAACATCAGCATGTGAAAGTTGTGAAGTTGAAAAGTTTTTGTGTTGAGTACGGTGTTGTTACTAGTAACCATGTCGACAGCTGGAAAGCTGTTCTCTAACCAATAAAAGGTAAAACTTCTGTATCTGAAGAGGCGGCGTGATTGAGATTTTTAACAGACTAGTATTATGTTGTTTCTAGTAGGCGAGAGCCGAAACATCGACATGTGAACATCTGGTTTTTAAATCATGAGTCAATTCTCCCTAGTATGATACAGTTGTTAGCCGGTATTGGTAACAGTAGAACAGAGATTTGGAGGGCAAAACCTGCTCATGGGAAATGCTCACAGAGCGCTATCTACCAGTACACATAGTATTATGCTGTTTCTAGTACGCGCGAGCCGAAACATCAGCATGTGAAATGTGTAATCGTGGGTAACTCTAAGTGTGTAGAGTACTGTGTAGTAACTAGTAGCCATGCCAAAGCATGCATTGAAACTCTTCGTGATTTAAAAAGCTCAAAGCAAGATTGACGAGGCCGCAAGGCTATGTCTTTCTAAATTCGAACAAATCGAAAGATTGTTCAAAGTACAATTAAAACTGATTGATCCTGTCAGTTGCCATATGCTTGTCTGAAAGACTAAGCCATGCATGTGCAAGCGAAGCTTGAAAAAGTGGAACCGCGAATGGCTCATTAAATCAGTTACTATCTATTAGTTGATTTGCAAGCTAAATGAATAACTGCGGTAACCCTGCAGCTAATGCATGCTGATTGTCCGACACTGTCGGAGACTTTTACAAGACTACACCGGGTGATTTGCTAAGTACAGACACATCCCGTGATGAGTCCTAGTAACTGAAAGATCCCAGATAGCTTCGGCTTGGGGACGGAACTTCCGAATTTCTGACCTATCAACCTATGATGGTAGTGTAACGGACTACCATGGTTGTGACGGGTAACGGGGAATCAGGGTTCGATTCCGGAGAGGGAGCCTTAGAAACGGCTACCACATCCGAAGGCAGCAGGCACGCAAATTACCCACTCTCCGCACGAGGAGGTAGTGACTAGAAATAAATGATATGAACCTTTATGGTTTGTAATCAGAATGGAATGGACTTAAAAGCTCCATTGATGAACGAGTAGAGGGCAAGTCTGGTGCCAGCAGCCGCGGTAATACCAGCCTCTACAAGCGTATGCAATAGTTGCTGCGTTTAAAAAGCTCATAGTTGGATCTGTTTGAGTAGAACGGCAACATGGTCTTCAGTTAAATCTGTTGACTCGTTCCGCTCATCCTTCGCATCGAAGAAATAGTTTGCACTTAAATGTGACGAACTGTGGAAACGGTGTTTTCACCCTGAGAAAATTAGAGTGTTCAAAGCATCCTTTGGGATCGAATAATAAAGCATGGAATAATGGAGAATGACCCGCTACTCGATTGATGCCGGTTGGCTGAGTGCGGTAATGATTGAAAGGAACAGACGGGGGCATTTGTATTGCTACGTTAGAGGTGAAATTCTTGGATCGTGGCAAGACAAACTACTGCGAAAGCATTTGCCAAGAATGTTTTCATTAATCAAGAACGAAAGTCAGAGTATTGAAGAGGATTAGATACCCTCGTAATTCTGACCATAAACTATACCAACCTACAATTTGTCAAAGTCGATCTTGACTTGGCAAGAGATTAACCGGGAAACCAAAGTTTATTGGTTCCGGGGGAAGTATGGTTGCAAAATCGAAACTTAAAGGAATTGACGGAAGGGCACCACCAGGAGTGGAGCCTGCGGCTTAATTTGACTCAACACGGGAAAACTCACCCGGTCCAGACATCTTAAGGATTGACAGATTGAATATCTTTCATGATTATATGGGCGGTGGTGCATGGCCGTTCTTAGTTAGTGGAGTGATCTGTCTGGTTAATTCCGATAACGAACGAGATCTTCTCCATCTAAATAATGAAATTCACTATATGTGAATTCAAACACTTCTTAGAGGAACTATGCGGAATTAAATACCGCAGATGAAGTGAGGCTATAACAGGTCTGTGATGCCCTTAGATGTTCTGGACTGCACGCGCGCTACACTGTGTACTTTTAGATTGAGTACTCAGCCCTTGGTCCGAAATGGACTGGGCAATCAGAGAAAAGTACAGCGCTTCAAGGGGATCGTCTGTTGTAACTTGCAGACGTGAACCAGGAATTCCTGGTACTTATGAGTCAACAACTCATAGGGATTACGTCCCTGCCCTTTGTACACACCGCCCGTCGCTACTACTGATTGGATAGTTTAAGCAAGAATTGCAAATTCCTACTGTTGGGACTTCGGTCTCCGGCAACGGGATGAAGCGGATCGAGCTTAATTGTCTAGAGGAAGTAAAAGTCGTAACAAGGTTTCCGTAGGGGAACCTGCGGAAGGATCAGTGATTGATTCCTTCGGGCATGGCTGCTGGTAGAGGCCATGTCTGTAGTGCGCATGACGCTCTGTCGCTAGAGATTGCTTGGCAACCAATCTCGAATTATGTATCGAGCTCAAAAACTACTTGTGTGGATACATAGTTCAGCAGTCATGGCAAGGGACTGCTTAAAGGAGACTAGTTAGCAAAAGCAGCCTAGCAGAACTGCAGCTATCTAGATCTCAGAAGCTGGGTTATAGAAGCCCAGCTATAGACTTGTGAATGAGAAAGGCCTAAAAAGGTCCACAAGTCGCGTGGTTAGAACCGACACGCAAAAATCCCAGCGAGTGACAGAGCGTTGCGCTGTTCAGTGGGAAAGAGTTGAGCTACTCGGGGCGCCCACTGAACTTGCTCCGAGCCAAAGGCTCGAAAAAACACAGCTTAGCCTCAGATCCTTTACATAGAAGGCTAGCTAAAATAAACTTACCTTGGACGAGGGTAAAGTTTAGTCAGTTCTTAGGGGAGAGTAATCCACAGCTTCTCGCCCTCTGAACATTCTCCCAGATATGGTAGGTCTGGGAGAGTCTCCTCCTGTTCTTCGGAATCTGGAGGTAGACAAAGACAGTACGATACGATCTTGCATCGGGATGACTAACCGATAATGATCATAATCTGACAATTTTTCCGGCTTGAGGCACCGGAGTCAGATTAAAGACACATACTGAACTAAAGGCGTATGTGCAAAGCTTGTCGGAGTGTAGAGAGTCAAGCTGAGTTGACTCGTCACGTGGTGATGACAACAGCCATGTGCAAAACACTCACAACTTTATCGTCTATGTGGAAAAGGTTGCTAACAGCGCTCTCTATGAGAGGCCCTCGCATATAACTATACGAGGAAAGGCGATAGAGTTGTTTGAATGTGGGGCAGGTTCATCGACAAGCTAAGTTGATCACATTCTTGTTGTGGCATCCTACTAGAATTGGTCACGGTCTGCACCAACTCTCCCCAAGTTGGCCAGACTTAAAACTAGAAATAAGGTTTGCAGCTATGTGAACCTAGAAAAACTGTAAAGGAGTTGAAAGAACTTAAAGGAATTGAAAGAGGCCTGAGGTATATCCTCTTGGTAAAGACCCACAAAAGCTCACAAAAGTGGCTTCGAAGGGCAAAACTGGTTCATCCAAAAACAATTGGAGAGCTTAAAGCAGAACCAATTCGAATGAAACACTATTGGTGAAACTTCATCATGAGAACGTCACAAGCTGATCACGCTCTATGATATGACTAGTATTATGTTGCTTCTAGTAGGCTAAGCGCAAGCCGAAACATCAACATGTGAAAGTCGTAGAATTTTGCAATCAAACTGTGGCTAGTACTGTGATGTTACTAGTAACCTGGTGTTCCGTCATATGGCCAAGAGAGCATTTGAAGGCGAAACTTCTGCATGGGAAAGCTGCATCATGATCAAAATTTATATCGAGTATTATGTTGACGTTAGTAGGCCTTGGCCGAAAACGCAGCATGTGAAAAGGTATAGATAAAAGTTATTGTTGCAGTCAGTACTGTGTAGTTACTAGTAGCTGGATTTAAGCTCAAAATGAGACACTGTTGGTGAAACTTCATCATGAGAATGTCACAAGCTGATCAAGCTCTATGATATGACTAGTATTATGTTGCTTCTAGTAGGCTAAGCGCAAGCCGAAACATCAACATGTGAAAGTCGTAGAATTTTGCGATCAAATTGTGGCTAGTACTGTGATGTTACTAGTAACCTTGTGTTACGTCATATGGCCAAGAGAGCATTTGAAGGCGAAACTTCTGCATGGGGAAGCTGCATCATGAACAAAAGTTTATATCGAGTATTATGTTGACATTAGTAGGCCCTGGCCGAAAGCGCAGCATGTGAAAGGTATAGATAAAAGTTATCGTTGCAGTCAGTACTGTGTAGTTACTAGTAGCTGGATTTAAGCTCGAAATGAGACACTGTTGGTGAACTTCATCATGAGAACGTCACAAGCTGATTCACGCTCCATGATATGACTAGTATTATGTTGCTTCTAGTAGGCTAAGCGCAAGCCGAAACATCAACATGTGAAAGTCGTAGAATTTTGCGATCAAATTGTGGCTAGTACTGTGATGTTACTAGTAACCTTGTGTTACGTCATATGGCCAAGAGAGCATTTGAAGGCGAAACTTCTGCATGGGGAAGCTGCATCATGAACAAAAGTTTTATATCGAGTATTATGTTGACGTTAGTAGGCCCTGGCCGAAAGCGCAGCATGTGAAAGGTATAGATAAAAGTTAGCGTTGCAGTCAGTACTGTGTAGTTACTAGTAGCTGGATTTAAGCTCGAAATGAGACACTGTTGGTGAAACTTCATCATGAGAACGTCACAAGCTGATCACGCTCTATGATATGACTAGTATTATGTTGCTTCTAGTAGGCTAAGCGCAAGCCGAAACATCAACATGTGAAAGTCGTAGAATTTGCAATCAAACTGTGGCTAGTACTGTGATGTTACTAGTAACCTTTCTTACGTCATATGGCCAAGAGAGCATTTGAAGGCGAAACTTCTGCATGGGGAAGCTGCATCATGAACAAAAGTTTATATCGAGTATTATGTTGACGTTAGTAGGCCCTGGCCGAAAGCGCAGCATGTGAAAGGTATAGATAAAAGTTATCGTTGCAGTCAGTACTGTGTAGTTACTAGTAGCTGGATTTAAGCTCGAAGTGAGACACTGTTGGTGAAACTTCATCATGAGAACGTCACAAGCTGATCACGCTCTATGATATGACTAGTATTATGTTGCTTATAGTAGGCTAAGCGCAAGCCGAAACATCAACATGTGAAAGTCGTAGAATTTTGCGATCAAATTGTGGCTAGTACTGTGATGTTACTAGTAACCTTGTGTTACGTCATATGGCCAAGAGAGCATTTGAAGGCGAAACTTCTGCATGGGGAAGCTGCATCATGAACAAAAGTTTATATCGAGTATTATGTTGACGTTAGTAGGCCCTGGCCGAAAGCGCAGCATGTGAAAGGTATAGATAAAAGTTAGCGTTGCAGTCAGTACTGTGTAGTTACTAGTAGCTGGATTTAAGCTCGAAATGAGACACTGTTGGTGAAACTTCATCATGAGAACGTCACAAGCTGATCACGCTCTATGATATGACTAGTATTATGTTGCTTCTAGTAGGCTAAGCGCAAGCCGAAACATCAACATGTGAAAGTCGTAGAATTTTGCAATCAAACTGTGGCTAGTACTGTGATGTTACTAGTAACCTTTTCTTACGTCATATGGCCAAGAGAGCATTTGAAGGCGAAACTTCTGCATGGGGAAGCTGCATCATGAACAAAAGTTTATATCGAGTATTATGTTGACGTTAGTAGGCCCTGGCCGAAAGCGCAGCATGTGAAAGGTATAGATAAAAGTTATCGTTGCAGTCAGTACTGTGTAGTTACTAGTAGCTGGATTTAAGCTCGAAGTGAGACACTGTTGGTGAAACTTCATCATGAGAACGTCACAAGCTGATCACGCTCTATGATATGACTAGTATTATGTTGCTTATAGTAGGCTAAGCGCAAGCCGAAACATCAACATGTGAAAGTCGTAGAATTTTGCGATCAAACAAACTGTGGCTAGTACTTTGATGATGCTTGTAGCCAACCGAATTGGTTGAAAAGCCCAATAAGTAAGCTAACTTGGGAGAGCTTGTTGGAAACCAAATGCTACTAGATTGGTCCAAATACATCCTTCAACAGGGGATCACTTGGCTCGCTTTACGAAGAGGAGCACAGCTATATGTGTTAATTCGGTATGAATCGCAAGATTTGTTTACCGACCTCTCTAACGCAAAAGGCGGTCTCGGCTTCGGCTGTTGACTGCGTCCGATTCAGGGTTATATAACTCTCGATTGAACACATTGATGTTCTATTGTTGGTGCTTCCAATAAAATTGGAACACTTAAAGCAGAACCGATTCAAATAATAGCATTCTGATCAATGATTGCATTCCTTGATCAAGAACTGCTGGAGTCATTGTGATGGCGAATTTTCTTCATAAGAAAATTGCAAAGAGACGGAACTTAATGAGACTAGTATTATGTTGTTTCTAGTAAGCGGAAGCTGAAACAGCAACATGTGAAAATCAAGTTTTGTTCAATGATCTCGAGGCGATAAGTACTATGAAGCAACTAGTAGCCTAAGCATGACTCAGATTTGAGACAGTCAAAAAGACTGGCGAAACTTCTTCACATGAAAGTTACATAGAGAACTACAAATGTATACAGCGAGTATTATGTTGTTTCTAGTAGGCGAAAGCTGAAACATCAACATGTGAAAGTTGTCTGCAAACTGTAGAACGATATGTGATTAGTACTGTGCTGTTACTAGTAGCCAGTCTGACTGTAGAAGCCAAGACAAAGGGAAACTAATGCATCTGAAAAGGACAAGTTATGGAAAGGTATGCACGATAAGTATTATGTTGTTTCTAGTAAGCGGCAGCTGAAACATCAACATGTGAACGTCGTTGTGTACAGTAACCTAGAACTATATAGTCCTTAGTAACGTGCATTTACTAGTACCTGTAATTGGTATTCAGACTCAGGCAGTTTGGAATAGTTTGGCAAAGATGCACCAGAGAAAACTGGGATTTGATACAGAAATTGTTGAATACAAGTATTATGCTGCTTCTAGTAGGTTGAATCCGAAACATCAGCATGTGAAAATTGAAAACATTTCTGGTTCGAATTGTCACAAGTATTTGGTGATCTGAGTAGCCAAACTCACTACAACGCCAATTGAAGGCAAAAATTCTCAACGGGAAAAGCTATTCTCATTGAATGAGCTAACAAGACGAGTATTATGTTGCTTCTAGTAGGCGAAAGCCAAAACATCAACATGTGAAAGTCTTGCTGAACAAATTTAATGTTGTTGAGCTCAGTACCGTGTGAATTAGTAGCCATAATTGGCGAGCGAAAATTGAACTGGCGAAACTTCGTCTTTGGAAAATTGCAGATGCCGAGCACTTATTTTGCAACGAGTATTATGTTGACTGTAGTAAGCGAAAGCCGAAACAGCAACATGTGAAAGCTGTTGAAATTTGTGGTCATTTTGCAATAAGTACAAGGAGTGTAACTAGTAGCCAGGTCAAAATTTGGGATAAGAATGAGCAAAAATTCTGCATGAGAACAGTTGAAATTATGAAACTAAATTACAAAGACTAGTATTATGTTGTTTCGAGTACGCGAAAGCGGAAACATCAACATGTGAACGTTTGTAACGAAGTTTCGTTAATTTTCAGCCTAGTACTGAGCAAGAACGAGTAGCCTCATCTCCAATCCCACGCAAAATGTAGTGAAATATGTGAGTGAACCTTATTCACGGTGAGGGTTTCCCGAGGTCTGTATTGCAGCGAGTATTATGTTGCTTCTAGTAAGCGAAAGCTGAAACAACAACATTTGAAAGTTGGAATTAATGACTGAATGGAAACTTCGACCTGTGTTTGATAGTAGTAGCGAACAAAACTGCTGAATCGGTTTCTGTCTCATATTGGTCAGTGAACCAATTAAGAGACAATCAACTACATAACCTGAATTGGGCGAGAGAACCCCCTTAACTTAAGCATATCAGTAAGGGGAGGAAAAGAAATCAACTGAGAATCCCTTAGTAATGGCGAATGAACAGGGAAAAGCTCATCGGGAAGAGAAATGGCAACATTTCTCGGTGTCCGGTATGGTTTGATGCTAGACTGGTGAATTTGTCCTGATGTCTACTGGAAAGTAGCATCAAAGAAGGTGAAAATCCTGTAAAGGTCATTTTCGATACCAGTCATAATGGCTCATTCCTATGAGTAGAGTTGTTTGAAAGTGCAACTCGAAGCTGGAGATATGTCTCTCCAAAAGCTAATTATAAAGCGAGACCGATAGTAAACAAGTACCGTGAGGGAAAGTTGAAAAGCACTCTGAAGAGAGAGTGAAAAGTACGTGAAACTGTTGAAGGGGAACTGGAGTGAGCGTTACCATACTCAATGCCTTGATATTATATTCTCGGCTACCGAGTAGTGTAGTTGTCGTCTTTTGGCAAATCTTGTTAATGAATCGAGCAGAAGTTTTCCTCGGAATTCTTCTTGTTGATTCTAAACAAAATGAGATAAATTGATCTTGATTGCCTGTCTGACCTCAACTTCCTATTCAATGCTCTCTACAGCCCGTCTTGAAACACGGACCAAGGAGTGTGAGTTGCTTGCAAGTGTTGTCGCTCATTGAAAGCGCACACGCGAAATGAAAGTGAACAGTGTAATTTTTATGAATTGCACTACTTTGTGTGGTGAGGGCGCCGATTCGGTGTCCCGCAACCACGGACGGTTTTGCTCTTATTGCATGACTGATCCAGAGCAAGTAGCACACGACCCGAAAGATGGTGATCTATGCTTGGGCAGGGCGAAGCCACGGGAAACCATGGTGGAAGCCCGAAGCGGTTCTGACGTGCAAATCGATCGTCTGACCTGAGCATAGGGGCGAAAGACTAATCGAACCATCTAGTAGCTGGTTTCCTCCGAAGTTTCCCTCAGGATAGCAAAAGCTTGAGCAAGATTGAAAAATCTTCGCAAAGCAATTTCATCGGTTAAAGCGAATGATTAGAGGAATGGGGGAAAATTTTTCCTTCACCTATTCTCAAACTATAAATCGGTGAGATGTCCTTGTGACTTAATTGCACTTGGACTATGAATGCAAGCTTTTTGTGGGCCGCTTTTGGTAAGCAGAACCGGCGATGTGGGATGAACCAAAAGTTGGGTTAAGGCGCCTAACTACTTGCTCATGAGT
>NW_027451468.1:15000-20990 GCF_964194025.1 Convolutriloba macropyga
TTGAGTTTGACTTCATTAACCCAAGTTAGCTTGGGTTAACTTCATTAAGTTAGCTTGAACTAGCTTGAGTTAGCTTGAGTTAGCTTGAGTTAGCTTGAGTTAGCTTGAGTTAGCTTGTCTTAGCTTTAGCTAGCTTGAGTTAGCTTGAACTAGCTTTAGCTACCTTGAGTTAGCTTGAGTTAGCTCGGGTTAGCTTGAGTTAGCTTGAGTTAGCTTGAGTTAGCTTTAGCTAGCTTGAGTTAGCTTGAGTTAGCTTGAGTTAGCTTGAGTTAGCTTGAATTAGCTTGAGTTAGCTTGAGTTAGCTTTAGCTAGCTTGGGTTAGCTTGAGCTAGCTTGAGTTAGCTCGGGTTAGCTTGAGTTAGCTTGAGTTAGCTTTAGCTAGCTTGAGTTAGCTTGAGTTAGCTTGAGTTAGCTTGAGTTAGCTTTAGCTAGCTTGAGTTAGCTTGAACTAGCTTGAGTTAGCTTGAGCTAGCTTGAGTTAGCTTGAGTTAGCTTGAGTTAGCTTTAGCTAGCTTGAGTTAGCTTGAACTAGCTTTAGTTAGCTTGAGTTAGCTTGAGTTAGCTTGAGTTAGCTTGAGTTAGCTTGTCTTAGCTTTAGCTAGCTTGAGTTAGCTTGAACTAGCTTTAGCTACCTTGAGTTAGCTTGAGTTAGCTCGGGTTAGCTTGAGTTAGCTTGAGTTAGCTTGAGTTAGCTTTAGCTAGCTTGAGTTAGCTTGAGTTAGCTTGAGTTAGCTTGAACTAGCTTGAGTTAGCTTGAGTTAGCTTGAGTTAGCTTGAGTTAGCTTGAGTTAGCTTGAGTTAGCTTGTCTTAGCTTTAGCTAGCTTGAGTTAGCTTGAACTAGCTTTAGCTACCTTGAGTTAGCTTGAGTTAGCTCGGGTTAGCTTGAGTTAGCTTGAGTTAGCTTGAGTTAGCTTTAGCTAGCTTGAGTTAGCTTGAGTTAGCTTGAGTTAGCTTGAGTTAGCTTGAATTAGCTTGAGTTAGCTTGAGTTAGCTTTAGCTAGCTTGGGTTAGCTTTGAGCTAGCTTGAGTTAGCTCGGGTTAGCTTGAGTTAGCTTGAGTTAGCTTTAGCTAGCTTGAGTTAGCTTGAGTTAGCTTGAGTTAGCTTGAGTTAGCTTTAGCTAGCTTGAGTTAGCTTGAACTAGCTTGAGTTAGCTTGAGCTAGCTTGAGTTAGCTTGAGTTAGCTTGAGTTAGCTTTAGCTAGCTTGAGTTAGCTTGAACTAGCTTTAGTTAGCTTGAGTTAGCTTGAGTTAGCTTGAGTTAGCTTGAGTTAGCTTGTCTTAGCTTTAGCTAGCTTGAGTTAGCTTGAACTAGCTTTAGCTACCTTGAGTTAGCTTGAGTTAGCTCGGGTTAGCTTGAGTTAGCTTGAGTTAGCTTGAGTTAGCTTTAGCTAGCTTGAGTTAGCTTGAGTTAGCTTGAGTTAGCTTGAACTAGCTTGAGTTAGCTTGAGTTAGCTTGAGTTAGCTTGAGTTAGCTTGAGTTAGCTTGAGTTAGCTTGTCTTAGCTTTAGCTAGCTTGAGTTAGCTTGAACTAGCTTTAGCTACCTTGAGTTAGCTTGAGTTAGCTCGGGTTAGCTTGAGTTAGCTTGAGTTAGCTTGAGTTAGCTTTAGCTAGCTTGAGTTAGCTTGAGTTAGCTTGAGTTAGCTTGAGTTAGCTTGAATTAGCTTGAGTTAGCTTGAGTTAGCTTTAGCTAGCTTGGGTTAGCTTGAGCTAGCTTGAGTTAGCTCGGGTTAGCTTGAGTTAGCTTGAGTTAGCTTTAGCTAGCTTGAGTTAGCTTGAGTTAGCTTGAGTTAGCTTGAGTTAGCTTTAGCTAGCTTGAGTTAGCTTGAACTAGCTTGAGTTAGCTTGAGCTAGCTTGAGTTAGCTTGAGTTAGCTTGAGTTAGCTTTAGCTAGCTTGAGTTAGCTTGAACTAGCTTGAGTTAGCTTGAGTTAGCTTGAGTTAGCTTGTCTTAGCTTTAGCTAGCTTGAGCTAGCTTGAACTAGCTTTAGCTACCTTGAGTTAGCTTGAGTTAGCTCGGGTTAGCTTGAGTTAGCTTGAGTTAGCTTGAGTTAGCTTTAGCTAGCTTGAGTTAGCTTGAGTTAGCTTGAGTTAGCTTGAACTAGCTTGAGTTAGCTTGAGTTAGCTTGAGTTAGCTTGAGTTAGCTTGAGTTAGCTTGTCTTAGCTTTAGCTAGCTTGAGTTAGCTTGAACTAGCTTTAGCTACCTTGAGTTAGCTTGAGTTAGCTCGGGTTAGCTTGAGTTAGCTTGAGTTAGCTTGAGTTAGCTTTAGCTAGCTTGAGTTAGCTTGAGTTAGCTTGAGTTAGCTTGAGTTAGCTTGAATTAGCTTGAGTTAGCTTGAGTTAGCTTTAGCTAGCTTGGGTTAGCTTGAGCTAGCTTGAGTTAGCTCGGGTTAGCTTGAGTTAGCTTGAGTTAGCTTTAGCTAGCTTGAGTTAGCTTGAGTTAGCTTGAGTTAGCTTGAGTTAGCTTTAGCTAGCTTGAGTTAGCTTGAACTAGCTTGAGTTAGCTTGAGCTAGCTTGAGTTAGCTTGAGTTAGCTTGAGTTAGCTTTAGCTAGCTTGAGTTAGCTTGAACTAGCTTGAGTTAGCTTGAGCTAGCTTGAGTTAGCTTGAGTTAGCTTGAGTTAGCTTTAGCTAGCTTGAGTTAGCTTGAACTAGCTTGAGTTAGCTTGAGTTAGCTTGAGTTAGCTTGAGTTAGCTTGTCTTAGCTTTAGCTAGCTTGAGCTAGCTTGAACTAGCTTTAGCTACCTTGAGTTAGCTTGAGTTAGCTCGGGTTAGCTTGAGTTAGCTTGAGTTAGCTTGAGTTAGCTTGAGCTAGCTTGAGTTAGCTTGAGTTAGCTTGAGTTAGCTTTAGCTAGCTTGAGTTAGCTTGAACTAGCTTGAGTTAGCTTGAGCTAGCTTGAGTTAGCTTGAGTTAGCTTGAGTTAGCTTTAGCTAGCTTGAGTTAGCTTGAACTAGCTTGAGTTAGCTTGAGTTAGCTTGAGTTAGCTTGAGTTAGCTTGTCTTAGCTTTAGCTAGCTTGAGCTAGCTTGAACTAGCTTTAGCTACCTTGAGTTAGCTTGAGTTAGCTCGGGTTAGCTTGAGTTAGCTTGAGTTAGCTTGAGTTAGCTTTAGCTAGCTTGAGTTAGCTTGAGTTAGCTTGAGTTAGCTTGAACTAGCTTGAGTTAGCTTGAGTTAGCTTGAGTTAGCTTGAGTTAGCTTGAGTTAGCTTGAGTTAGCTTGTCTTAGCTTTAGCTAGCTTGAGTTAGCTTGAACTAGCTTTAGCTACCTTGAGTTAGCTTGAGTTAGCTCGGGTTAGCTTGAGTTAGCTTGAGTTAGCTTGAGTTAGCTTTAGCTAGCTTGAGTTAGCTTGAGTTAGCTTGAGTTAGCTTGAGTTAGCTTGAATTAGCTTGAGTTAGCTTGAGTTAGCTTTAGCTAGCTTGGGTTAGCTTGAGCTAGCTTGAGTTAGCTCGGGTTAGCTTGAGTTAGCTTGAGTTAGCTTTAGCTAGCTTGAGTTAGCTTGAGTTAGCTTGAGTTAGCTTGAGTTAGCTTTAGCTAGCTTGAGTTAGCTTGAACTAGCTTGAGTTAGCTTGAGCTAGCTTGAGTTAGCTTGAGTTAGCTTGAGTTAGCTTTAGCTAGCTTGAGTTAGCTTGAACTAGCTTTAGTTAGCTTGAGTTAGCTTGAGTTAGCTTGAGTTAGCTTGAGTTAGCTTGTCTTAGCTTTAGCTAGCTTGAGTTAGCTTGAACTAGCTTTAGCTACCTTGAGTTAGCTTGAGTTAGCTCGGGTTAGCTTGAGTTAGCTTGAGTTAGCTTGAGTTAGCTTTAGCTAGCTTGAGTTAGCTTGAGTTAGCTTGAGTTAGCTTGAACTAGCTTGAGTTAGCTTGAGTTAGCTTGAGTTAGCTTGAGTTAGCTTGAGTTAGCTTGAGTTAGCTTGTCTTAGCTTTAGCTAGCTTGAGTTAGCTTGAACTAGCTTTAGCTACCTTGAGTTAGCTTGAGTTAGCTCGGGTTAGCTTGAGTTAGCTTGAGTTAGCTTGAGTTAGCTTTAGCTAGCTTGAGTTAGCTTGAGTTAGCTTGAGTTAGCTTGAGTTAGCTTGAATTAGCTTGAGTTAGCTTGAGTTAGCTTTAGCTAGCTTGGGTTAGCTTGAGCTAGCTTGAGTTAGCTCGGGTTAGCTTGAGTTAGCTTGAGTTAGCTTTAGCTAGCTTGAGTTAGCTTGAGTTAGCTTGAGTTAGCTTGAGTTAGCTTTAGCTAGCTTGAGTTAGCTTGAACTAGCTTGAGTTAGCTTGAGCTAGCTTGAGTTAGCTTGAGTTAGCTTGAGTTAGCTTTAGCTAGCTTGAGTTAGCTTGAACTAGCTTGAGTTAGCTTGAGTTAGCTTGAGTTAGCTTGTCTTAGCTTTAGCTAGCTTGAGCTAGCTTGAACTAGCTTTAGCTACCTTGAGTTAGCTTGAGTTAGCTCGGGTTAGCTTGAGTTAGCTTGAGTTAGCTTGAGTTAGCTTTAGCTAGCTTGAGTTAGCTTGAGTTAGCTTGAGTTAGCTTGAACTAGCTTGAGTTAGCTTGAGTTAGCTTGAGTTAGCTTGAGTTAGCTTGAGTTAGCTTGTCTTAGCTTTAGCTAGCTTGAGTTAGCTTGAACTAGCTTTAGCTACCTTGAGTTAGCTTGAGTTAGCTCGGGTTAGCTTGAGTTAGCTTGAGTTAGCTTGAGTTAGCTTTAGCTAGCTTGAGTTAGCTTGAGTTAGCTTGAGTTAGCTTGAGTTAGCTTGAATTAGCTTGAGTTAGCTTGAGTTAGCTTTAGCTAGCTTGGGTTAGCTTGAGCTAGCTTGAGTTAGCTCGGGTTAGCTTGAGTTAGCTTGAGTTAGCTTTAGCTAGCTTGAGTTAGCTTGAGTTAGCTTGAGTTAGCTTGAGTTAGCTTTAGCTAGCTTGAGTTAGCTTGAACTAGCTTGAGTTAGCTTGAGCTAGCTTGAGTTAGCTTGAGTTAGCTTGAGTTAGCTTTAGCTAGCTTGAGTTAGCTTGAACTAGCTTGAGTTAGCTTGAGCTAGCTTGAGTTAGCTTGAGTTAGCTTGAGTTAGCTTTAGCTAGCTTGAGTTAGCTTGAACTAGCTTGAGTTAGCTTGAGTTAGCTTGAGTTAGCTTGAGTTAGCTTGTCTTAGCTTTAGCTAGCTTGAGCTAGCTTGAACTAGCTTTAGCTACCTTGAGTTAGCTTGAGTTAGCTCGGGTTAGCTTGAGTTAGCTTGAGTTAGCTTGAGTTAGCTTGAGCTAGCTTGAGTTAGCTTGAGTTAGCTTGAGTTAGCTTTAGCTAGCTTGAGTTAGCTTGAACTAGCTTGAGTTAGCTTGAGCTAGCTTGAGTTAGCTTGAGTTAGCTTGAGTTAGCTTTAGCTAGCTTGAGTTAGCTTGAACTAGCTTGAGTTAGCTTGAGTTAGCTTGAGTTAGCTTGAGTTAGCTTGTCTTAGCTTTAGCTAGCTTGAGCTAGCTTGAACTAGCTTTAGCTACCTTGAGTTAGCTTGAGTTAGCTCGGGTTAGCTTGAGTTAGCTTGAGTTAGCTTGAGTTAGCTTTAGCTAGCTTGAGTTAGCTTGAGTTAGCTTGAGTTAGCTTGAACTAGCTTGAGTTAGCTTGAGTTAGCTTGAGTTAGCTTGAGTTAGCTTGAGTTAGCTTGAGTTAGCTTGTCTTAGCTTTAGCTAGCTTGAGTTAGCTTGAACTAGCTTTAGCTACCTTGAGTTAGCTTGAGTTAGCTCGGGTTAGCTTGAGTTAGCTTGAGTTAGCTTGAGTTAGCTTTAGCTAGCTTGAGTTAGCTTGAGTTAGCTTGAGTTAGCTTGAGTTAGCTTGAATTAGCTTGAGTTAGCTTGAGTTAGCTTTAGCTAGCTTGGGTTAGCTTGAGCTAGCTTGAGTTAGCTCGGGTTAGCTTGAGTTAGCTTGAGTTAGCTTTAGCTAGCTTGAGTTAGCTTGAGTTAGCTTGAGTTAGCTTGAGTTAGCTTTAGCTAGCTTGAGTTAGCTTGAACTAGCTTGAGTTAGCTTGAGCTAGCTTGAG
>NW_027451469.1:0-10394 GCF_964194025.1 Convolutriloba macropyga
CTGATTAGAGATCATAAACCGAGTGGGATGACGATTTATTGTAAGAGTGGAGTTTTTGCGTAAGAAGTTCACTAATAATTCAAGAATCGCTCGTTATCTTGGCACAGAAATGTGTTTTTTAGAGATACGCTGGAGCTGGTAACTTTTAAGTGGATGACATTTTATGGTTTTGAGTAGACCTCACTCACTGTCTCTAGAAATTCATTAGCTCAAGAAAATTTAAGGATCTTTTCCGTTCTTACTATCTGGTAACCGAGCATTTGCCATTAATAATTTAAAATACTATTATTATGTAAAAGAACGATTAGAGACGCAAAGCTGGGCTGCACAAACACAAAAGCAACATAATCAAAATTTGGGTCTTCTCCTAGTATAGCCAAGTAGTCGAATAATCGTTGTTTTTAAGCGTAACCAAGCGTAACCAAAAAGATCCAGTTTTTGTTCTTTTTTCTGGATCAGACTCTCCCATTACGGTAAATATACCATACCGGTTTGGGGGCTATAATAGAAAAGACCGCAAATTCAGCTATAATTTTTTGTGGGCAGTCCTTGAGACACTAATTTCATTTTTTTCTACTTGTTATTTTTCTGCTCAGGTTTCTATTCAGGAGTATTTGCATATAGAAAAAAATCTCTACTGAGGAAAACCAAATTATTAAAAATCAGAAATAATCGAATCGGCGCCTGAAATATCCGAATCATCCAAATAGATAACAGTTATCTTTTTAAAAACACCACTAATTTAGTAAGTCTTTTTTCTACAATTGTTGCATAGTACATTGTTTTTGATTATCAATCAAACACGAAAACATACCACAATCAATAATTTTAAGCACGTGCTTCTATAAACAGCTCTGTATTTTGAGCAGGTTAATATTGCACGGCGTGTAGAACGTATATCTCTAACTATACATTGTATCTCGTTACAGTTTTGTTGTGTGTTTGTTGTGTGTATTCTTAAGAAGATCATTTAGTATTATTTTTTATTATTATCTCCGTTTAACAACCAGTCAATTATGGCGCTGCCTTTCCTGCCTGGGAATACATTCAACCCAAATGTGAGTACAAATAATACATTATAATTATTATAGGAAAAATTGATGTAGGTTTTTTTTACTCAACTTCAACCAGAATTTATCCTCACACCTGCAAATTTCAGCATATTAGCAACAACCGGATCTGTCCTATGATAGATAGTCACCCATTAAAGTATAGAATATAGCCCCACTCTTACTCTGGTATGGAAATATAAGAAAAAATAGTGAAAATAGAGAACATTAAATAAAGCAAGCTTACGGTTTACTTTTCAAAATTAACTATTTGTATGAAAAATTGGGGATATTTTCCCTTTGGGCCACCCAGTACGTCATGCACGCCCCCTGCCATCCCACGCGAAATTTTGCCCACATTATGCTGATTACAGTAAATGTTTCTATACGTTATACGTTATATGTCCACAAAGCCGAAGGGGACTATAAAGGGAGACATCCTATTACTAACAGTACAATTCAATGTATTTTAATGTCAGAATACATACCATGCTCTTGTTTGTTGATGTTTGTTATTAATTTTTGGGGTCTTTCCCAGTAGAGCCCACCCCTCCCCCCATGAAAACATAGCCCCCCTCCCCATTATGATATATTTACCATGATGGGGGGGGTTATAATGGGAAATACCCTAAATTTGTTTATTTGGCATAGTTGGGTCGTGAGAAGTTCCACAAGGAGCACCACTTCGACTACAAGAATGAGGTTGCAATGAACACTGGAGATGACAAGAAGTACAAACCCAACCACAGTTCCATCCCCAGGGGATCAGGGGCCATGGCACCCGCTTGGGTCGCATTCGACAAGTAAGCACAAACTCATCACTCACAGACAGAATGGCAAACTAAAATTAATCAGACTTGACAATGGTACAAGATTCTTAGAGACTTTTTAGAGATCGCAGCGTAGGTTCCCGATATATGGCATAACCCATCGATTGCACGGCCAATAAGCCTGAATTTTAAAATCAAAAACCCCCATCCCCCGCCCCCGCGCAATCTCCCAAGTGCCGTATATGAACCACCGCCAAGGACAATTTATTTGTCGGTATACAGCTCTTTACTAAAGAAAAAAAGAGTCTTTCCCATTATAGCCCCCCCCCCCTTAGTGGTCAGATAAACTATACCCCCCCCCCGATCATGATAAATATACCATAATGGGGGGGCATGATGGGAAAAACCTGAAAAAAGCACGTTCACCTGAGGAGAGTGCAAAAGTTCCTGGTTGTGCAGAGGGGGGATGTTAGAATATCGATCAAACTATAGTCTTAAACTTAGTGAGAATTAGAAAGAAAGTTTGACTTACCAGATTAGAAAGACAAGCAATACGACTTCGATCAAAGAAATTATATAAATGAATCGTCAGGAAATGGTGCTTAGAATCAATATTCGGTTCAAATTGGTGAATCTAGATAACTATTATTAGAGTTAGATTAATTGATGTAAAAACTTCCCAGCATGTATTAAATGATGATGATATCTCCGGAAGTGTGAATGAATTCTTAGAAAAGTGCAAATGCATTCCATTTATGGTTCCCTTTGCGACTGATTTGCAGAAGCAAACCATATTGTGTAACCTTTGCGACCCCCACTATAAATCACGGTGCTAAGATTAGTTTTGTATCTCGACTTTTTCACACTGATAATGGGTATATATACAGCTGATTTTTGAGTCCTTTTTCATCCCCAAATTCAAATCACAATCTTGATCTAATAATCAGATCTCTCCTGTAAATCTCTAAATTCTACTGTAAAATATCATTTTGTTATTCTCTCATTTTTGAGAAATTAACTCTTTTACTTAGTTAAAAACGCTTTTTATTCCGCTTGCGAAAGTCCATAACCCAACAGCTTATGGGCCCAGCATTTTTCTAAGTCATAAAATTAATTTCCAAAACAAAACTAATTTGTTGTTGACAGTCATAATCCTTTTCTGCTTAGTACCTTTTCTTTTCACAACTGTTTTGCCTGCTCAAACTCCAATGGATCAACAGACAGTGAAGCTGCTGACCAACACAGGAAAAGCACAGGACTTTCCAATCTGGAGCACAAGATTTGTGGCGATGATGCAGACGAAGGGACTCTACAAATCACTACTGGGGACAGAGGAGCAACCCAATGAGCCTGCGCCATTGGCCAATGGGGCAACCAATGATGAGAAGAAGAACCAAAAGGTGCTGAAGGTTGCATATGAGAAGGAAGTTGCAGACATCAAGGAGAAACGGAACAATGTGTGGTGCCATCTGGCACTGACTCTAGATGCAACAACCCTCATGCTGATGAGACATGACTGTGTGGGAGATGATGGCATTGGAGATGGAGCAAAGGCTTGGAAGCTTTTGCAAGAGAGATTTCAGAGTGTGGAGACGCCGACAGTGGTGACTTTAGTGGCACAGCTTGCTCGACTGCAGCTCGAGGATTCTGAGGATTTGGACAACTTCTTCATCAGAGGACAGGAGTTGCTCACAAGGCTACAAAAAGCAGGGAAAGCAGTCTCAGAGACCCTCTTCAACGCCTTGGTCCTCAATGGTCTGCCAATGAGGTATGAAAGTTTCGTTATACAGGAAAGCTTCAACCCGACAACGAACTTCACATAGTTGAGGAAAAGGCTGCGGAACTTTCATGAGAGCACGGTGCAGAGACACAAGGGACAAAGTGGTTCAGCGGCACTGGCAGTGAAGCGTGATTTAAAGAAGGGACCCAAGAAAGGAAACTGCTTTGTGTGTGGGATCCCTGGACACTTTGCTAAGGACTGCAGGAAGAAGGAGACAACACAATGCAGCAAGTGTGGTGAGAAGGGTCACCTAGACAGGGCATGCAAGAGACAAAGAGATGGAGGCAAACATGAGTCAGTGGCAATGGGTCCAACATTGGCTACACCAGACGAGGAATGCTGGGCAGCTCTTACCCAGTGGAAGACAGCAGGCATGCTAGTGGACAGTGGTTGTACAGATCACATAGTGACGAACATCGATGCGTTTGTGCCCATTCAATTAGTGGTCAGAAATCCCAACGGAGAGGCTTCCAGAGTGGTGGGCAGAGGCTGTGTGAGGATCAGCATACCCTCAAACAAAGGGGAATTCCAATGCGAACTCAACAATGTTCTGTGTGTGCCGGACTATTCTTCAAACCTCCTATCAGTCTCAAGATGCACGGATTGGGGACATAGCTTCAATTTCGAGAGAGGAAACAGCTGCATGAAACTCCAGAAGGGAACTCGGGTAAAACTAACACAAGAAAATAATTTGTTTTACTTACCCTGCGGCGTTCTAGAATTCAAGATGAGTTCCAACAGCGTGAAACTTGACAGTGCAAGGAAGTGGCAGAGACGATTGGGTCATTTGAATCAAGCGGATGTGGTCAGGAATGCACCAGAGACAGTGGGGGAACTCGATGACGTATGCAATGTGTGTGCATTGGCCAAGATCACAAAGACTCCAGTACCAAGAGTGGCAGAGACCCAAGCAGAAGAGAAGCCGGAGAAGGTGTTCACAGACGTGATGGGACCTTTCAGAGTCACTGTCAGGGTTCCGGTTCTGCATAGTGTTTGCAGACCAGTACACGAAGTTTGTGTTTGTGGAATTGCTTAAGGCAAAGAGTGAAGCATTGGCCAGCCTGAAGAACTTTGTTCTCAGTGTGGGGACGCCCAAGAAGCTGAGGCACGACAATGCGAAGGAGTTTCTCTCAGAGCAGTTCAAGACGCACTGCTTAGATGCAGACATTCTACAGGAGAAAACCATACCAGAGACGCTACAGCAGAATGGGTTAGCTGAGAGGTGCAACAGGACACTGCTGGAGATGGCAAGATGTTTGCTCATTGACTCAGGACTTACCAAGATGATGTGGGGAGCAGCAATTCTTCACGTAGCAAGGATCAGAAACTTGTTTGTGAGACGAGGAGAAGAAAAATGCGCAGCAGAGCTGATGAGAGGTATAAAACCTAAGCTTCCAATTAGTAAATTTTCTATTTTTGGTTGCACAGTCTTCATGAGGAAGAGGGACAGAGAAGTCAGCAAACTTGAACCCAAGGCACTGGAAGGAAAGTTTGTGGGTTACACTGAAGGAGAAAACGGATACCTGGTGTACATACACAACACACGCAAGGTGATGGCAGTTCGAGATGTGATCATCAAGGAGGCTGAAGTGGGCTAAATCCCTGACAACAAAGAAACGGCTGACCTACTAGATGATGGGTCGGAACTGGGAATCTGTCACCCAGATGATGGTCATCAAGACGATGACAACAGAGAGCAACAGGACACATCTACTGCAATAAAGGAGGAGTGGCATGAAGCAGGGAGCGTGAATACTCAAGAAACAACACTGAGACAAGAGGCCTCGGATGTTGGAGGAACAGCACTAGATAAAGGATCTACTGCAACAAGAGGGAGTCACAGAGACTCAGAGTCACTGGAAGACAGTGACACAGAAGACTTCTCACAGTTAGAGACAGTTAGAGCCCAGACAAGGGACACAAGCAAGGAATGTTCTGCAATTTTTTGGAGAAGTCAGGACCCATCTTGCTGTGACTGAGGGCGACTATGTGGAACCCAAAACAGTCTACGAAGCCAAGCAAGGTGACGATTGGGACCAGTGGCACCGGGCGATGAAGGACGAGGTCAAGACAACGAGACTTGGAACCTAGTGAGACCACCCACAGACGTCATACCTGGCAAATGGGTCTACAAAGTGCAATTGGGACCCAGTGGTCAAGTGGACAAACACAGAGCGCGATGTGGCGAAAGGCTTCAAACAAGTGGAAGGACTGGACTACCTTAAGACTTTTGCGCCTATCTGCAAGCCAGAGACATTAAGGATTCTACTTCAGCTATCAGCGAAGCAGGGCCATGTGATGCACCAATTTGATGTGAAGACAGCTTTCCTGCCCTCACCAATCGAGGAAGAAGTGTATCTGGAACAGCCACAGGAGTTTTTAAAACGCGGATCAGATGGGGAGAAGTTAGTATGTCGACTAAATAAATCAATTTATGGTTTGAAACAGGCTGCTAACAACTGGTACAAGGAGCTGGCAAACTTCCTACTGAGACAGGGGTTCACCAGAAGCAAGAACAATCACTGCTTGTTCGCAAGATCAGAGGCAGAGGATCACACCTTCATCTTGGTCTGGGTTGACGAATTCATAGTAGCATCAAGAAGTATGACAGTTGACTCTGATGTCAAGAAGGCACTAGAAGCAACCTTTCACATGGAAGACAGAGGGAGACTACACTGGTTTCTGGGTCTAAGAATCAGACGAGAAGAGGGCAAAGTCACAGTCGACCGAGAACGCTACATAAAACCAATGCTTGAGCGGTTTCAAATGGATCAATGAAAATCCTCAAGAACTCCAGTTGATTTGAATTTGAAACTTCAGACAGCACAGAATGGAGACGAAGAAGTGGACCAGAGGATCTACAGAAGCTTGGTTGGATCACTTCTGTATTTGACCAAACAGACGAGGCCAGACATCATGTTCACAGTCAACATTCTGTCCAGACACATAAATTTACCTACCAATCAACACTGAATGTGCGGAAAACGACTTCTGCGATATCTTCAAGGTTCAAAAGGTTTAAAACTTACTTACACAAAAGAGGCTAGTTATGATTTAGCGGGGGAAAGTAATGCAGACTGGTCTGGAGACGTGAACGACAGAAAAATCAGCAACGGGCCATTACTTCAAGCTCAACGGACGTGGCGCAGCACTCAGCTGGGGTGTCAAGAAGCAGGCCAGAGTTGCTCTTTCTTCACCAGAAGCAGAATATCAGGGCATGGCAGCAGCAGTTCAGGAAGCACTCTACCTGAAACAACTTCTAGAGGATTTTGGCATCCAACAAAAACGTCCAATAGCAATTGGAGAAGAAAACCAAAGTTGTATCAGACTCTGCCAAAACCCAGTCATGTACAAAAGGAGCAAGCACATCGAAACAAAGTTTCACTTCATCCAGGACAAGACGGAGGATGGGACTATTTGAATTCATTACGTCCCTACAGACAAAATGGCAGCGGACATCTTCATAAAGTCCTCACCCGTTTCGAAAATGGAAACATCCAGAGCAGTTCTGATGGGACCAGACTCTGCGCAATCAGCTCAAGTCTGAGTGGGAGTGTTAGAATATCGATCAAACTATAGTCTTGAACTTAGTGAGAATTAGAAAGAAAATTTGACTTACCAGATTAGAAAGACAAGCAATATGACTTCGATCAAAGAAATTATATAAATGAATCGTCAAGAAATGGTGCTTAGAATCAATATTCGGTTCAAATTGGTGAATCTAGATAACTATTATCAGAGTTAGATTAATTGATGTAAAATCTTCCCAGCATGTTTTAAAGGATGATGATATCTCCGGAAGTGTTAATGAATTCTTAGAAAAGTGCAAATGCATTCCGTTTAAGGATCCCTTTGCGACTGATTTGCAGAAGCAAACCATATTGGGTAACCTTTGCGACCCCCACTATAAATCACGGTGCTAAGATTAGTTTTGTATCTTGACTTTTTCACACTGAATATGGGTATATATGCAGCTGATTTTTGAGTCCTTTTTCATCCCCAAATTCAAATCACCATCTTGATCTAATAATCAGTTTTATATATATATATATATATATATATTTTTATATATATAATGTGATGTCATCTATATAATCTCGTCGAGTTTGCAGCGAGTATGTGTATTTGATGATACATAATTTCCGAAATCTATCCTGTTTTGGGCCCCCAGCTTAATGGGCATATAACGTTTATATCTCCCCAGACGCACGAGCTTTTTATTTTAATGTAAAACAGAATAGATCGCAAACTTACGTCTGTGTGTTTTGTAGGCAAGTGTTGCAGTTTCACTGTTACTACAAAGAGGCAGTGGTTGAGCGGTCGAGTGAGAACTACAGAGTACACGTGTGTAGACTCTACTTCTACCTAGAGGACGACACCATCCAGATTGTAGCCAACACCACCAACAACTCCGGAATCCCACAGGGTACAAACATCTTTCCATTATATAATCAGAAACCCATTTGAACACTTAGAACTGCTTTTTGTTTCTATTGTGAACAAATTTATGATCTTTGTTTGGTTCCAATCAAACGATTGAACGAACTCTATGATAGTCTGGCTTCTTTGTTTGGTCATTTTTGACCCCTTAATTTTCATAGAAAAAACACATGAGTGGTATCAATTGAAAGACCATGCAGCGTAGAATATTTACTCTAAGATGCTGTTGAACTTCAAGATTTTATGAGGTTTTGAAAAGATCTGTTTTCTCGAGCGATTCGGGAGAAAAATAACCAAAACACTGAATTGCATAAAAGTTGTTAAATTTCAAAACATGGCCGGAAGAATTCTGGAAGAGATTCGAAGATGTCTTTAACAAAAAATAGCGCGTCGCATTACTAATTTCTGATGGCTGTGAGCATCAAAAAGAGAAAAGACCATCTTAACTGAAATAAAATAAAAGATAACTAAAAAGTAATTTAAACAAAAAAATACAAAATTCAAATGCGTTTTCAATTTGTACAAGTACAAATACAAAGGGAAAATGGATTTTTATGCAACAGAGACAACTCTATTGCTCACACAAATTTGGCCAAAATAAGCACAGAAAAATCTCAAATTTTGTTTGAAATAAATCGAAAAGCTGTATAAAATTAAGAAAAAAATTATATTTTTCTTATTTTTTTGTCTAAATTGAAAGAAAAAAATACTTGGTATAAAAGAACAAGTATTTAACTTAAAATAGAAACTCCTAACGAGCATTAAATTTAAATTCAGTAACAAATAAAACAATAAAACATAACAATGGTCTAAAAATTGCTAAAATGGCCTTAAAACGGGAGAATTATTTGAAAAACTTTAAGATTAGGGTAAAACTCCCTTTAACTACCAAAAAAGTCTGAAACGCTATAGAAACAGCCTGACAATTACAGCTTTAGTCGAAAATAAACTTTAAGACAACGTAGAAATGTACAAAAAAACTGCATGAATAAGTTGGACATGAACAATAAAAATTGCTCGCTTAGAAAATTTTTTTTTCAAACTTACATTTCTCGCTCTGTTTCAAAAAGGCATGAACAAAAGAACCACCCTCTCTTTTCTCAGCTTTTCAAATTTGTTCACTGAAACGACTTTTTCAAACTTTATTCACTCCCGGAATTTCCTTTGCTTGCTCGCTCACTCAACAAAAAAAAACGGAAAACCATAAAGCTTCTTCGAGTCTTAAAAATGTGAGTTTATTGAGTTTTTCAAATGTTCTCAAACAAAAATTCCATTAATGATTCTTTTTCTGTTGCTAATTTTAATTGCATTTTTTTCTCGAATAATTTTCCCTCGGATGTCTGAATTTTCTTTGTCAACAAAACGATAAAGTGATCTAAAAGCAAGTGCCTTAACTGTCTTCTCATTGCTGTTGGCGCTTTTTTAGTCCAAAAGTATACGATTCAGCAAAACTCTTGATTAGATAAAGTTTTGGCGAAATTTACCGCCTTGTTTTCTGCCTAGACCCCCCTTGAGAGCAATTTGTTCAATGGTGGTTGGTTATAAAAAATTTTTGCAAAAAGGTTTTTTCACTTGAAATACTAATGACAAAAACAACAATTTTTTCGTTCAAAAGAACTTTGCTACCAGCCTTAAAATCTGCTTTCGAATTAGTGTAGACTATATGTAGTTTGTCAATGTTGAATTGATGGTTCCTAAAATGAAAGAAAAATGGGATTTTTTCAGAAAATTTTTCATTCTACTTTGCTCTTGAATTTTTCAAGAATTTATTGTTCTGTTTTAAACAACAAGTAAAAAATCATGAAATTCTAAAAAAATTTCAAAAAAAAACAGTTGCTCGCGTTTTATTTTATTCTTTTTCATGATATTAATCTTCAAGTAGATTTTTGATGAACTGCACTTTCTAGGAAGAAAAGCCATATTTAACTTTTTTTGTTACGCTTTGTTCCTTATTTCAGGTTATATATGTTCTTTTGGAAAAGCCAATTTAAAGTAATTACAAAATCAAATGACATTTTTGACAAAAAATAATCTTTTTTAACCTTTCGTTGATTATTTTCTGCGTGTAGCTGGAAAGAAAGCAGTTGAATTTTTCTTGCGATTTACTCTCCTGCAAAATTTGAAGACACTTGTTTTTATTAGTGTCTTCAAATTAATATCCTGTCTAAAACAAAACAAAAATAGTGAAAAATCTCAAAAATAATTTTGTGCTTTGTACTTGCATCACACAAGCATGAATTTTGCGATGAATAATTATCATTAAACATTGTTGAAATTTAACTGGTATGTATTAGAGGTCTAAAAACGGTAAAGTTGGTTGGGATCCTGGATTATAAATTTAATTGCTTCTGGGTT
>NW_027451470.1:0-20869 GCF_964194025.1 Convolutriloba macropyga
CGCCTTCAAATGCTCTCTTGGCCATATGACGTAACACAAGGTTACTAGTAACATCACAGTACTAGCCACAATTTGATCGCAAAATTCTACGACTTTCACATGTTGATGTTTCGGCTTGCGCTTAGCCTACTATAAGCAACATAATACTAGTCATATCATAGAGCGTGATCAGCTTGTGACGTTCTCATGATGAAGTTTCACCAACAGTGTCTCACTTCGAGCTTAAATCCAGCTACTAGTAACTACACAGTACTGACTGCAACGATAACTTTTATCTATACCTTTCACATGCTGCGCTTTCGGCCAGGGCCCTACTAACGTCAACATAATACTCGATATAAACTTTTGTTCATGATGCAGCTTCCCCATGCAGAAGTTTCGCCTTCAAATGCTCTCTTGGCCATATGACGTAAGAAAAGGTTACTAGTAACATCACAGTACTAGCCACAGTTTGATTGCAAAATTCTACGACTTTCACATGTTGATGTTTCGGCTTGCGCTTAGCCTACTAGAAGCAACATAATACTAGTCATATCATAGAGCGTGATCAGCTTGTGGACGTTCTCATGATGAAGTTTCACCAACAGTGTCTCATTTCGAGCTTAAATCCAGCTACTAGTAACTACACAGTACTGACTGCAACGCTAACTTTTATCTATACCTTTCACATGCTGCGCTTTCGGCCAGGGCCTACTAACGTCAACATAATACTCGATATAAACTTTTGTTCATGATGCAGCTTCCCCATGCAGAAGTTTCGCCTTCAAATGCTCTCTTGGCCATATGACGTAACACAAGGTTACTAGTAACATCACAGTACTAGCCACAATTTGATCGCAAAATTCTACGACTTTCACATGTTGATGTTTCGGCTTGCGCTTAGCCTACTAGAAGCAACATAATACTAGTCATATCATGGAGCGTGATCAGCTTGTGACGTTCTCATGATGAAGTTTCACCAACAGTGTCTCATTTCGAGCTTAAATCCAGCTACTAGTAACTACACAGTACTGACTGCAACGATAACTTTTATCTATACCTTTCACATGCTGCGCTTTCGGCCAGGGCCTACTAATGTCAACATAATACTCGATATAAACTTTTGTTCATGATGCAGCTTCCCCATGCAGAAGTTTCGCCTTCAAATGCTCTCTTGGCCATATGACGTAACACAAGGTTACTAGTAACATCACAGTACTAGCCACAATTTGATCGCAAAATTCTACGACTTTCACATGTTGATGTTTCGGCTTGCGCTTAGCCTACTAGAAGCAACATAATACTAGTCATATCATAGAGCTTGATCAGCTTGTGACATTCTCATGATGAAGTTTCACCAACAGTGTCTCATTTTGAGCTTAAATCCAGCTACTAGTAACTACACAGTACTGACTGCAACAATAACTTTTATCTATACCTTTCACATGCTGCGTTTTCGGCCAAGGCCTACTAACGTCAACATAATACTCGATATAAAATTTTGATCATGATGCAGCTTTCCCATGCAGAAGTTTCGCCTTCAAATGCTCTCTTGGCCATATGACGGAACACCAGGTTACTAGTAACATCACAGTACTAGCCCACAGTTTGATTGCAAAATTCTACGACTTTCACATGTTGATGTTTCGGCTTGCGCTTAGCCTACTAGAAGCAACATAATACTAGTCATATCATAGAGCGTGATCAGCTTGTGACGTTTCTCATGATGAAGTTTCACCAATAGTGTTTCATTCGAATTGGTTCTGCTTTAAGCTCTCCAATTGTTTTGGATGAACCAGTTTTGCCCTTCGAAGCCACTTTTGTGAGCTTTTGTGGGTCTTTACCAAGAGGATATACCTCAAGGCCTCTTTCAATTCCTTTAAGTTCTTTCAACTCCTTTACAGTTTCTAGGTTCACATAGCTGCAAACCTTATTTCTAGTTTTAAGTCTGGCCAACTTGGGGAGAGTTGGTGCAGACCGTGACCAATTCTAGTAGGATGCCACAACAAGAATGTGATCAACTTAGCTTGTCGATGAACCTGCCCCACATTCAAACAACTCTATCGCCTTTTCCTCGTATAGTTATATGCGAGGGCCTCTCATAGAGAGCGCTGTTAGCAACCTTTTCCACATAGACGATAAAGTTGTGAGTGTTTTGCACATGGCTGTTGTCATCACCACGTGACGAGTCAACTCAGCTTGACTCTCTACACTCCGACAAGCTTTGCACATACGCCTTTAGTTCAGTATGTGTCTTTAATCTGACTCCGGTGCCTCAAGCCGGAAAAATTGTCAGATTATGATCATTATCGGTTAGTCATCCCGATGCAAGATCGTATCGTACTGTCTTTGTCTACCTCCAGATTCCGAAGAACAGGAGGAGACTCTCCCAGACCTACATATCTGGGAGAATGTTCAGAGGGCGAGAAGCTGTGGATTACTCTCCCCTAAGAACTGACTAAACTTTACCCTCGTCCAAGGTAAGTTTATTTTAGCTAGCCTTCTATGTAAAGGATCTGAGGCTAAGCTGTGTTTTTTCGAGCCTTTGGCTCGGAGCAAGTTCAGTGGGCGCCCCGAGTAGCTCAACTCTTTCCCACTGAACAGCGCAACGCTCTGTCACTCGCTGGGATTTTTGCGTGTCGGTTCTAACCACGCGACTTGTGGACCTTTTTAGGCCTTTCTCATTCACAAGTCTATAGCTGGGCTTCTATAACCCAGCTTCTGAGATCTAGATAGCTGCAGTTCTGCTAGGCTGCTTTTGCTAACTAGTCTCCCTTTAAGCAGTCCCTTGCCATGACTGCTGAACTATGTATCCACACAAGTAGTTTTTGAGCTCGATACATAATTCGAGATTGGTTGCCAAGCAATCTCTAGCGACAGAGCGTCATGCGCACTACAGACATGGCCTCTACCAGCAGCCATGCCCGAAGGAATCAATCACTGATCCTTCCGCAGGTTCCCCTACGGAAACCTTGTTACGACTTTTACTTCCTCTAGACAATTAAGCTCGATCCGCTTCATCCCGTTGCCGGAGACCGAAGTCCCAACAGTAGGAATTTGCAATTCTTGCTTAACTATCCAATCAGTAGTAGCGACGGGCGGTGTGTACAAAGGGCAGGGACGTAATCCCTATGAGTTGTTGACTCATAAGTACCAGGAATTCCTGGTTCACGTCTGCAAGTTACAACAGACGATCCCCTTGAAGCGCTGTACTTTTCTCTGATTGCCCAGTCCATTTCGGACCAAGGGCTGAGTACTCAATCTAAAAGTACACAGTGTAGCGCGCGTGCAGTCCAGAACATCTAAGGGCATCACAGACCTGTTATAGCCTCACTTCATCTGCGGTATTTAATTCCGCATAGTTCCTCTAAGAAGTGTTTGAATTCACATATAGTGAATTTCATTATTTAGATGGAGAAGATCTCGTTCGTTATCGGAATTAACCAGACAGATCACTCCACTAACTAAGAACGGCCATGCACCACCGCCCATATAATCATGAAAGATATTCAATCTGTCAATCCTTAAGATGTCTGGACCGGGTGAGTTTTCCCGTGTTGAGTCAAATTAAGCCGCAGGCTCCACTCCTGGTGGTGCCCTTCCGTCAATTCCTTTAAGTTTCGATTTTGCAACCATACTTCCCCCGGAACCAATAAACTTTGGTTTCCCGGTTAATCTCTTGCCAAGTCAAGATCGACTTTGACAAATTGTAGGTTGGTATAGTTTATGGTCAGAATTACGAGGGTATCTAATCCTCTTCAATACTCTGACTTTCGTTCTTGATTAATGAAAACATTCTTGGCAAATGCTTTCGCAGTAGTTTGTCTTGCCACGATCCAAGAATTTCACCTCTAACGTAGCAATACAAATGCCCCCGTCTGTTCCTTTCAATCATTACCGCACTCAGCCAACCGGCATCAATCGAGTAGCGGGTCATTCTCCATTATTCCATGCTTTATTATTCGATCCCAAAGGATGCTTTGAACACTCTAATTTTCTCAGGGTGAAAACACCGTTTCCACAGTTCGTCACATTTAAGTGCAAACTATTTCTTCGATGCGAAGGATGAGCGGAACGAGTCAACAGATTTAACTGAAGACCATGTTGCCGTTCTACTCAAACAGATCCAACTATGAGCTTTTTAAACGCAGCAACTATTGCATACGCTTGTAGAGGCTGGTATTACCGCGGCTGCTGGCACCAGACTTGCCCTCTACTCGTTCATCAATGGAGCTTTTAAGTCCATTCCATTCTGATTACAAACCATAAAGGTTCATATCATTATTTCTAGTCACTACCTCCTCGTGCGGAGAGTGGGTAATTTGCGTGCCTGCTGCCTTCCTTGGATGTGGTAGCCGTTTCTAAGGCTCCCTCTCCGGAATCGAACCCTGATTCCCCGTTACCCGTCACAACCATGGTAGTCCGTTACACTACCATCATAGGTTGATAGGTCAGAAATTCGGAAGTTCCGTCCCCAAGCCGAAGCTATCTGGGATCTTTCAGTTACTAGGACTCATCACGGGATGTGTCTGTACTTAGCAAATCACCCGGTGTAGTCTTGTAAAAGTCTCCGACAGTGTCGGACAATCAGCATGCATTAGCTGCAGGGTTACCGCAGTTATTCATTTAGCTTGCAAATCAACTAATAGATAGTAACTGATTTAATGAGCCATTCGCGGTTCCACTTTTTCAAGCTTCGCTTGCACATGCATGGCTTAGTCTTTCAGACAAGCATATGGCAACTGACAGGATCAATCAGTTTAATTGTACTTTGAACAATCTTTCGATTTGTTCGAATTTAGAAAGACATAGCCTTGCGGCCTCGTCAATCTTGCTTTGAGCTTTTTAAATCACGAAGAGTTTCAATGCATGCTTTGGCATGGCTACTAGTTACTACACAGTACTCTACACACTTAGAGTTACCCACGATTACACATTTCACATGCTGATGTTTCGGCTCGCGCGTACTAGAAACAGCATAATACTATGTGTACTGGTAGATAGCGCTCTGTGAGCATTTCCCATGAGCAGGTTTTGCCCTCCAAATCTCTGTTCTACTGTTACCAATACCGGCTAACAACTGTATCATACTAGGGAGAATTGACTCATGATTTAAAAACCAGATGTTCACATGTCGATGTTTCGGCTCTCGCCTACTAGAAACAACATAATACTAGTCTGTTAAAAATCTCAATCACGCCGCCTCTTCAGATACAGAAGTTTTACCTTTTATTGGTTAGAGAACAGCTTTCCAGCTGTCGACATGGTTACTAGTAACAACACCGTACTCAACACAAAAACTTTTCAACTTCACAACTTTCACATGCTGATGTTTCTGCTTTCGCATACTAGAAACAGCATAATACTTATTGTTTTGTCAAGTAATTTGTGTGTCTTTCCCATGTGAAGTTTCACCGGTCAACAATGTTTCCCTGACCAATTACGGCTACTAGTAGCTGTATAATACTAGGGAAAATGATTGAGGATTTAATATCAGATTTTCACATGTTGATGTTTCGGCTTTCGCCTACTAGAAACAACATAATACTAGTCTGCTAAGAAATCTCGCTCAAATTGCCTTTTCACATACAGAAGTTTCACCTTCTATTGGTTAGAGAACAGTTCTCAGCTGTCGACATGGTTACTAGTAACAACATCGTACTCAACACAAAAATTCTTCAACTTCACAACTTTCACATGCTGATGTTTCTGCTTTCGCGTACTAGAAACAGCATAATACTTATTGCTTTGTCAAGAAGTGTGTGTGTCTTTCCCATGCGAAAGTTTCACCGGTCAGCAATAATTGCCGTGTCCAATTAAGGTTACTCATAGCTGTATAATACTAGGGAAAATGATTGAGGATTTAATATCAGATTTTCACATGTTGATGTTTCGGCTTTCGCCTACTAGAAACAACATAATACTAGTCTGCTAATAAATCTCGCTCAAATTGCCTTTTCACATACAGAAGTTTCACCTCTTCTTGGTCACTGTACAGATGATGCTGTCTGTTCTTTATTTGGTTCTGCTTATTATAAGGAGGGGCATCACTCCTTCCTCCTTGGTTTGCATGCATTAAGCCTGCTTTGTGAAAAGCGTATCTTTCTAGCTTTTCTTCGCCTTACTCGAGTAGGACGATACAATCCAGACATTAGTCAGTCTTGGTGTAAAGTCACTGAGTATTATTCGGTTCTGCTTTATTCAGCAATATGCTGTATAATTGTTGTAATTTGCGAACATATTTGTTCTCAGTTCCGAACTACTAGCGACGACAGATTACCAGCGGTCATGAGCCATCAAGGTAGTTCTTTGGTGCATCAAGTAGAGAGGTGCCATCAAACAACACTTCCCTAATAATGCTACACACATAGAATTTGCTACAGTGCAGCTTTTTACTTTGCAAAATTTGCGCACAAATTTTGCATAGAATAAATGTTTTATCAAGATTTTTAGATCCCCTCCCTTGAGAGAACGTTACTCCTTTAAGTGAACACCCCGCGGCGTCCTGTTGTTATTGCTTATAACCATTTCGCAAGCCGGAGGCATAATGCACTACGCAAGCCGCTACTTTGGCACAGAGGCACCTAGTTTTACACCCGGGACTTCAGGTGGCCCAGTTTTACACCCAGTACAGCGGTGCCAGTTGGTAACCCGGTGGATCCTCGGAGACCAGACATGATCATAGATCAAACCCGATGTATGCTACTCCTGAACGTATAGTATCTCCACTGTGCAATGAAATTATCGTTCGTTTCGGGCCTTCCTATACGTTCAGCAGACAATCGCTAGGAATTCACCTCGTGACCCGTGGTGACCACACTGGATTTCAAGTTTATTGATTTGGACAGACCTGTCATTTATTTTGCTTTTCAGCTTCAGTTCTGCTCGATCTAGCTTGCCTAAGGCTTGATCTCGCTTTGCTCACCCCTGTAGGAGCCTCTACTAGTACCACTCGGAGTAATGGGGAATCCACCAGACCTAATCGATGAATGCCATCAAACAACAAACATCATACCCGGCTTCATCAGGCATATTTTATTACTTCCGAGAGGTACTTTAGTATCAGATCTTTCTCCATGCCTCTTATGAGGACCCGTCAGACCTTTCGGTTTATCGTTTAGCTTCAGTCCTGCTCGATCTAGCTTTCCCAAGGCTCGATCTAGCTCTATTCGCCCCACTAGAGGGCTCTCTAAGACCCCTCGGTCTTAGTGTTAGCTCCGGTACTGCTCGGTCGTGCTTGCTGAAGGCCCGACCCAGCTTTAGTTAGATTCTCGTACTTTCTCTTGGCCTCTCTAGGAGGACCAGACAGACCTCTCGGTCTATCGTTTAGCTTCAGTCCTGCTCGATCTAGCTTGCCCAAGGCTTGATCAAGCTCTATTCGCCCCGCTAGAGGGCTCTCTAAGACCCCTCGGTCTTAGTGTTATCTTCTGTAATGCCTAACCAAGCTTACTACAGGCCTTGGTCAGGTCTTTATCGGTCACCGATTAGTAACAGACCAATCATAGGGCCTTCCACCCTATCCGGGTTGAGGTCTTTAGTCCAGCCATATTTTGACAAGACACCTCTCCCTAATAATGCCCCACACATAGAATTACTGTCCATGCAGTATTTAACTTGTGTTTTTTTCTAAAATTTGATTTTCACTTTTTGGAGGTTCATTTGCTCCTCTGACACTCTTTCAGCTTCAATCTTACTCGATCTAGCTTTCCCAAGGCTCGATCTAGCTCTATTCGCCCCACTAGAGGGCTCTCTAAGACACTTCGGTCTTAGTGTTAGCTCCGGTCTTGCTCAATCGTGCTTGCTGAAGGCGCGATCAAGCTTTAGTTAGCTTCTCGTACTTCCTCTTGGCCTCTCTAGGAGGACCAGACAGACCTCTCGGTCTATCGTTTAGCTTCAGTCCTGCTCGATCTAGCTTTCCCAAGGCTCGATCTAGCTCTATTCGCCCTGCTAGAGGGCTCTCTAAGACCCCTCGGTCTTAGTGTTAGCTCCGGTACAGCTCGGTCGTGCTTGCTGAAGGCCCGATCAAGCTTTAGTTAGATTCTCGTACTTTCTCTTGGCCTCTATAGGAGGACCAGACAGACCTCTCGGTCTATCGTTTAGCTTCAGTCCTGCTTGATCTAGCTTTCCCAAGGCTCGATCTAGCTCTATTCGCCCTGCTAGAGGGCTCTCTAAGACCCCTCGGTCTTAGTGTTAGCTCCGGTACAGCTCGGTCGTGCTTGCTGAAGGCCCGATCAAGCTTTAGTTAGCTTCTCGTACTTTCTCTTGGCCTCTCTAGGAGGACCAGACAGACCTCTCGGTCTATCGTTTAGCTTCAGTCCTGCTCGATCTAGCTTTCCCAAGGCTCGATCTAGATCTATTCGCCCTGCTAGAGGGCTCTCTAAGACCCCTCGGTCTTAGTGTTAGCTCCGGTACAGCTCGGTCGTGCTTGCTGAAGGCCTGATCAAGCTTTAGTTAGCTTCTCGTACTTTCTCTTGGCCTCTCTAGGAGGACCAGACAGACCTTTCGGTCTCTTGCTTAGCTTCAGTCCTGCTCGATCTAGCTTTCCCAAGGCTCGATCTAGCTCTATTCGCCCCGCTAGAGGGCTCTCTAAGACCCCTCGGTCTTAGTGTTAACTCCTGTAATGCCTAACCAAGCTTACTACAGGCCTTGGTCAGGTCTTTATCGGTCACCGATTAGTAACAGACCGATCATGGGGCCTTCCACCCTATCCGGGTTGAGGTCTTTAGTCCAGCCATATTTTGACAAGACACCTCCCCCTAATAATGCCCCACACATAGAAATACTGTCCATGCAGTATTTAACTTGTGTTTTTTCTAAAATTTGATTTTCACTTTTTGGAGGTTCATTTGCTCCTCTGACACTCTTTCAGCTTCAATCTTACTCGATCTAGCTTTCCCAAGGCTCGATCTAGCTCTATTCGCCCCACCAGAGGGCTCTCTAAGACACTTCGGTCTTAGTGTTAGCTCCGGTCTTGCTCAATCGTGCTTGCTGAAGGCGCGATCAAGCTTTAGTTAGCTTCTCGTACTTTCTCTTGGCCTCTCTAGGAGGACCAGACAGACCTCTCGGTCTATCGTTTAGCTTCAGTCCTGCTCGATCTAGCTTTCCCAAGGCTCGATCTAGCTCTATTCGCCCCGCTAGAGGGCTCTCTAAGACCCCTCGGTCTTAGTGTTAGCTCCGGTACAGCTCGGTCGTGCTTGCTGAAGGCCCGATCAAGCTTTAGTTGGCTTCTCGTACTTTCTCTTGGCCTCTCTAGGAGGACCAGACAGACCTCTCGGTCTCTTGCTTAGCTTCAGTCCTGCTCGATCTAGCTTGCCCAAGGCTTGATCAAGCTCTATTCGCCCCGCTAGAGGGCTCTCTAAGACCCCTCGGTCTTAGTGTTAGCTCCGGTACAGCTCGGTCGTGCTTGCTGAAGGCCCGATCAAGCTTTAGTTAGCTTCTCGTTTTTTCTCTTGGCCTCTCTAGGAGGACCAGACAGACCTCTCGGTCTATCGTTTAGCTTCAGTCCTGCTCGATCTAGCTTTCCCAAGGCTCGATCTAGCTCTATTCGCCCCGCTAGAGGGCTCTCTAAGACCCCTCGGTCTTAGTGTTAGCTCCGGTACAGCTCGGTCGTGCTTGCTGAAGGCCCGATCAAGCTTTAGTTGGCTTCTCGTACTTTCTCTTGGCCTCTCTAGGAGGACCAGACAGACCTCTCGGTCTATCCTTTAGCTTCAGTCCTGCTCGATCTAGCTTTCCCAAGGCTCGATCTAGCTCTATTCGCCCCGCTAGAGGGCTCTCTAAGACCCCTCGGTCTTAGTGTTATCTCCTGTAATGCCTAACCAAGCTTACTACAGGCCTTGGTCAGGTCTTTATCGGTCACCGATTAGTAACAGACCGATCATAGGGCCTTCCACCCTATCTGGGTTGAGGTCTTTAGTCCAGCCATATTTTGACAAGACACCTCCCCCTAATAATGCCCCACACATAGAATTACTGTTTATGCAGCTTTTCACTTGTGAAATTTTTAATTTTCGCAATTATTATAGAATAAGTGTTTGCGCAGCTTTTCATAGGTCGAGCTCTAGCTAGCTAGCTCAAGCTAGCTAGCTAGCTCAAGCTCAAGCTATCTAGCTCAAGCTCAAGCCAGCTAGCTCAAGCTCAAGCTAGCTAGCTAGCTCAAGCTCAAGCTAGCTAGCTAGCTCAAGCTCAAGCTAGCTAGCTCAAGCTCAAGCTAGCTAGCTCAAGCTCAAGCTAGCTAGCTAGCTCAAGCTCAAGCTCAAGCTAGCTAGCTAGCTCAAGCTCAAGCTCAAGCTAGCTAGCTAGCTCAAGCTCAAGCTAGCTAGCTAGCTCAAGCTCAAGCTAGCTAGCTAGCTCAAGCTCAAGCTAGCTAGCTCAAGCTCAAGCTCAAGCTCAAGCTAGCTAGCTAGCTCAAGCTAGCTAGCTAGCTCAAGCTCAAGCTAGCTAGCTAGCTCAAGTTCAAGCTAGCTAGCTAGCTCAAGCTCAAGCTAGCTAGCTAGCTCAAGCTCAAGCTAGCTAGCTCAAGCTCAAGCTAGCTAGCTCAAGCTCAAGCTAGCTAGCTAGCTCAAGCTCAAGCTCAAGCTAGCTAGCTCAAGCTCAAGCTCAAGCTAGCTAGCTAGCTCAAGCTCAAGCTAGCTAGCTAGCTCAAGCTCAAGCTCAAGCTAGCTAGCTAGCTCAAGTTCAAGCTAGCTAGCTAGCTCAAGCTCAAGCTAGCTAGCTCAAGCTCAAGCTAGCTAGCTCAAGCTCAAGCCAGCTAGCTCAAGCTCAAGCTCAAGCTAGCTAGCTAGCTCAAGCACAAGCTAGCTAGCTAGCTCAATCTCAAGCTAGCTAGCTCAAGCTCAAGCTAGCTAGCTCAAGCTCAAGCTAGCTAGCTAGCTCAAGCTCAAGCTCAAGCTAGCTAGCTCAAGCTCAAGCTCAAGCTAGCTAGCTAGCTCAAGCTCAAGCTAGCTAGCTAGCTCAAGCTCAAGCTCAAGCTAGCTAGCTCAAGCTCAAGCTCAAGCTAGCTAGCTAGCTCAAGCTCAAGCTGGCTAGCTAGCTCAAGCTCAAGCTAGCTAGCTAGCTCAAGCTCAAGCTAGCTAGCTCAAGCTCAAGCTCAAGCTCAAGCTAGCTAGCTAGCTCAAGCTAGCTAGCTAGCTCAAGCTCAAGCTAGCTAGCTAGCTCAAGTTCAAGCTAGCTAGCTAGCTCAAGCTCAAGCTAGCTAGCTAGCTCAAGCTCAAGCTAGCTAGCTCAAGCTCAAGCTAGCTAGCTCAAGCTCAAGCTAGCTAGCTAGCTCAAGCTCAAGCTCAAGCTAGCTAGCTCAAGCTCAAGCTCAAGCTAGCTAGCTAGCTCAAGCTCAAGCTAGCTAGCTAGCTCAAGCTCAAGCTAGCTAGCTAGCTCAAGTTCAAGCTAGCTAGCTAGCTCAAGCTCAAGCTAGCTAGCTCAAGCTCAAGCTAGCTAGCTCAAACTCAAGCTAGCTAGCTAGCTCAAGTTCAAGCTAGCTAGCTAGCTCAAGCTCAAGCTAGCTAGCTAGCTCAAGCTCAAGCTAGCTAGCTCAAGCTCAAGCTAGCTAGCTCAAGCTCCAGCTAGCTAGCTAGCTCAAGCTCAAGCTCAAGCTAGCTAGCTCAAGCTCAAGCTCAAGCTAGCTAGCTAGCTCAAGCTCAAGCTAGCTAGCTAGCTCAAGCTCAAGCTAGCTAGCTAGCTCAAGTTCAAGCTAGCTAGCTAGCTCAAGCTCAAGCTAGCTAGCTCAAGCTCAAGCTAGCTAGCTCAAGCTCAAGCCAGCTAGCTCAAGCTCAAGCTCAAGCTAGCTAGCTAGCTCAAGCACAAGCTTGCTAGCTAGCTCAAGCTCAAGCTAGCTAGCTCAAGCTCAAGCTAGCTAGCTCAAGCTCAAGCTAGCTAGCTCAAGCTCAAGCTCAAGCTAGCTAGCTAGCTCAAGCACAAGCTTGCTAGCTAGCTCAAGCTCAAGCTAGCTAGCTCAAGCTCAAGCTAGCTAGCTCAAGCTCAAGCTAGCTAGCTAGCTCAAGCTCAAGCTCAAGCTAGCTAGCTCAAGCTCAAGCTCAAGCTAGCTAGCTGGCTCAAGCTCAAGCTAGCTAGCTAGCTCAAGCTCAAGCTAGCTAGCTAGCTCAAGCTCAAGCTAGCTAGCTCAAGCTCAAGCTCAAGCTAGCTAGCTAGCTCAAGCTAGCTAGCTAGCTCAAGCTCAAGCTAGCTAGCTAGCTCAAGTTCAAGCTAGCTAGCTAGCTCAAGCTCAAGCTAGCTAGCTAGCTCAAGCTCAAGCTAGCTAGCTCAAGCTCAAGCTAGCTAGCTCAAGCTCAAGCTAGCTAGCTAGCTCAAGCTCAAGCTCAAGCTAGCTAGCTCAAGCTCAAGCTCAAGCTAGCTAGCTAGCTCAAGCTCAAGCTAGCTAGCTAGCTCAAGCTCAAGCTAGCTAGCTAGCTCAAGTTCAAGCTAGCTAGCTAGCTCAAGCTCAAGCTAGCTAGCTCAAGCTCAAGCTAGCTAGCTCAAGCTCAAGCCAGCTAGCTCAAGCTCAAGCTCAAGCTAGCTAGCTAGCTCAAGCACAAGCTAGCTAGCTAGCTCAAGCTCAAGCTAGCTAGCTCAAGCTCAAGCTAGCTAGCTCAAGCTCAAGCTAGCTAGCTAGCTCAAGCTCAAGCTCAAGCTAGCTAGCTCAAGCTCAAGCTCAAGCTAGCTAGCTAGCTCAAGCTCAAGCTAGCTAGCTAGCTCAAGCTCAAGCTAGCTAGCTCAAGCTCAAGCTCAAGCTAGCTAGCTAGCTCAAGCTCAAGCTAGCTAGCTAGCTCAAGCTCAAGCTAGCTAGCTAGCTCAAGCTCAAGCTAGCTAGCTCAAGCTCAAGCTCAAGCTCAAGCTAGCTAGCTAGCTCAAGCTAGCTAGCTAGCTCAAGCTCAAGCTAGCTAGCTAGCTCAAGTTCAAGCTAGCTAGCTAGCTCAAGCTCAAGCTAGCTAGCTAGCTCAAGCTCAAGCTAGCTAGCTCAAGCTCAAGCTAGCTAGCTCAAGCTCAAGCTAGCTAGCTAGCTCAAGCTCAAGCTCAAGCTAGCTAGCTCAAGCTCAAGCTCAAGCTAGCTAGCTAGCTCAAGCTCAAGCTAGCTAGCTAGCTCAAGCTCAAGCTAGCTAGCTAGCTCAAGTTCAAGCTAGCTAGCTAGCTCAAGCTCAAGCTAGCTAGCTCAAGCTCAAGCTAGCTAGCTCAAACTCAAGCTAGCTAGCTAGCTCAAGTTCAAGCTAGCTAGCTAGCTCAAGCTCAAGCTAGCTAGCTAGCTCAAGCTCAAGCTAGCTAGCTCAAGCTCAAGCTAGCTAGCTCAAGCTCAAGCTAGCTAGCTAGCTCAAGCTCAAGCTCAAGCTAGCTAGCTCAAGCTCAAGCTCAAGCTAGCTAGCTAGCTCAAGCTCAAGCTAGCTAGCTAGCTCAAGCTCAAGCTAGCTAGCTAGCTCAAGTTCAAGCTAGCTAGCTAGCTCAAGCTCAAGCTAGCTAGCTCAAGCTCAAGCTAGCTAGCTCAAGCTCAAGCCAGCTAGCTCAAGCTCAAGCTCAAGCTAGCTAGCTAGCTCAAGCACAAGCTTGCTAGCTAGCTCAAGCTCAAGCTAGCTAGCTCAAGCTCAAGCTAGCTAGCTCAAGCTCAAGCTAGCTAGCTCAAGCTCAAGCTCAAGCTAGCTAGCTAGCTCAAGCACAAGCTTGCTAGCTAGCTCAAGCTCAAGCTCAAGCTAGCTAGCTCAAGCTCAAGCTCAAGCTAGCTAGCTAGCTCAAGCTCAAGCTAGCTAGCTAGCTCAAGCTCAAGCTAGCTAGCTAGCTCAAGCTCAAGCTAGCTAGCTCAAGCTCAAGCTCAAGCTAGCTAGCTAGCTCAAGCTAGCTAGCTAGCTCAAGCTCAAGCTAGCTAGCTAGCTCAAGTTCAAGCTAGCTAGCTAGCTCAAGCTCAAGCTAGCTAGCTAGCTCAAGCTCAAGCTATCTAGCTCAAGCTCAAGCTAGCTAGCTCAAGCTCAAGCTAGCTAGCTAGCTCAAGCTCAAGCTCAAGCTAGCTAGCTCAAGCTCAAGCTCAAGCTAGCTAGCTAGCTCAAGCTCAAGCTAGCTAGCTAGCTCAAGCTCAAGCTAGCTAGCTAGCTCAAGTTCAAGCTAGCTAGCTAGCTCAAGCTCAAGCTAGCTAGCTCAAGCTCAAGCTAGCTAGCTCAAGCTCAAGCCAGCTAGCTCAAGCTCAAGCTCAAGCTAGCTAGCTAGCTCAAGCTCAAGCTCAAGCTCAAGCTAGCTAGCTAGCTCAAGTTCAAGCTAGCTAGCTAGCTCAAGCTCAAGCTAGCTAGCTCAAGCTCAAGCTAGCTAGCTCAAGCTCAAGCCAGCTAGCTCAAGCTCAAGCTCAAGCTAGCTAGCTAGCTCAAGCTCAAGCTAGCTAGCTCAAGCTCAAGCTAGCTAGCTAGCTAGCTCAAGCTCAAGCTCAAGCTAGCTAGCTCAAGCTCAAGCTCAAGCTAGCTAGCTCAAGCTCAAGCTCAAGCTAGCTAGCTCAAGCTCAAGCTCAAGCTAGCTAGCTCAAGCCCAAGCTCAAGCTAGCTAGCTAGCTCAAGCTCAAGCTAGCTAGCTCAAGCTCAAGCTCAAGCTCAAGCTAGCTAGCTAGCTAGCTCAAGCTCAAGCTCAAGCTAGCTAGCTAGCTCAAGCTCAAGCTAGCTAGCTCAAGCTCAAGCTAGCTAGCTAGCTCAAGTTCAAGCTAGCTAGCTAGCTCAAGCTCAAGCTAGCTAGCTAGCTCAAGCTCAAGCTAGCTAGCTCAAGCTCAAGCTAGCTAGCTCAAGCTCAAGCTAGCTAGCTAGCTCAAGCTCAAGCTCAAGCTAGCTAGCTCAAGCTCAAGCTCAAGCTAGCTAGCTAGCTCAAGCTCAAGCTAGCTAGCTAGCTCAAGCTCAAGCTAGCTAGCTAGCTCAAGTTCAAGCTAGCTAGCTAGCTCAAGCTCAAGCTAGCTAGCTCAAGCTCAAGCTAGCTAGCTCAAACTCAAGCTAGCTAGCTAGCTCAAGTTCAAGCTAGCTAGCTAGCTCAAGCTCAAGCTAGCTAGCTAGCTCAAGCTCAAGCTAGCTAGCTCAAGCTCAAGCTAGCTAGCTCAAGCTCAAGCTAGCTAGCTAGCTCAAGCTCAAGCTCAAGCTAGCTAGCTCAAGCTCAAGCTCAAGCTAGCTAGCTAGCTCAAGCTCAAGCTAGCTAGCTAGCTCAAGCTCAAGCTAGCTAGCTAGCTCAAGTTCAAGCTAGCTAGCTAGGTCAAGCTCAAGCTAGCTAGCTCAAGCTCAAGCTAGCTAGCTCAAGCTCAAGCCAGCTAGCTCAAGCTCAAGCTCAAGCTAGCTAGCTAGCTCAAGCACAAGCTTGCTAGCTAGCTCAAGCTCAAGCTAGCTAGCTCAAGCTCAAGCTAGCTAGCTCAAGCTCAAGCTAGCTAGCTCAAGCTCAAGCTCAAGCTAGCTAGCTAGCTCAAGCACAAGCTTGCTAGCTAGCTCAAGCTCAAGCTAGCTAGCTCAAGCTCAAGCTAGCTAGCTCAAGCTCAAGCTAGCTAGCTAGCTCAAGCTCAAGCTCAAGCTAGCTAGCTCAAGCTCAAGCTCAAGCTAGCTAGCTAGCTCAAGCTCAAGCTAGCTAGCTAGCTCAAGCTCAAGCTAGCTAGCTAGCTCAAGCTCAAGCTAGCTAGCTCAAGCTCAAGCTCAAGCTAGCTAGCTAGCTCAAGCTAGCTAGCTAGCTCAAGCTCAAGCTAGCTAGCTAGCTCAAGTTCAAGCTAGCTAGCTAGCTCAAGCTCAAGCTAGCTAGCTAGCTCAAGCTCAAGCTAGCTAGCTCAAGCTCAAGCTAGCTAGCTCAAGCTCAAGCTAGCTAGCTAGCTCAAGCTCAAGCTCAAGCTAGCTAGCTCAAGCTCAAGCTCAAGCTAGCTAGCTAGCTCAAGCTCAAGCTAGCTAGCTAGCTCAAGCTCAAGCTAGCTAGCTAGCTCAAGTTCAAGCTAGCTAGCTAGCTCAAGCTCAAGCTAGCTAGCTCAAGCTCAAGCTAGCTAGCTCAAGCTCAAGCCAGCTAGCTCAAGCTCAAGCTCAAGCTAGCTAGCTAGCTCAAGCTCAAGCTCAAGCTAGCTAGCTAGCTCAAGTTCAAGCTAGCTAGCTAGCTCAAGCTCAAGCTAGCTAGCTCAAGCTCAAGCTAGCTAGCTCAAGCTCAAGCCAGCTAGCTCAAGCTCAATCTCAAGCTAGCTAGCTAGCTCAAGCTCAAGCTAGCTAGCTCAAGCTCAAGCTAGCTAGCTAGCTAGCTCAAGCTCAAGCTCAAGCTAGCTAGCTCAAGCTCAAGCTCAAGCTAGCTAGCTCAAGCTCAAGCTCAAGCTAGCTAGCTCAAGCTCAAGCTCAAGCTAGCTAGCTCAAGCTCAAGCTCAAGCTAGCTAGCTAGCTCAAGCTCAAGCTAGCTAGCTCAAGCTCAAGCTCAAGCTCAAGCTAGCTAGCTAGCTAGCTCAAGCTCAAGCTCAAGCTAGCTAGCTAGCTCAAGCTCAAGCTAGCTAGCTCAAGCTCAAGCCAGCTAGCTCAAGCTCAAGCTCAAGCTAGCTAGCTAGCTCAAGCTCAAGCTAGCTAGCTCAAGCTCAAGCCAGCTAGCTCAAGCTCAAGCTCAAGCTCAAGCTAGCTAGCTAGCTCAAGCTCAAGCTAGATAGCTAGCTCAAGCTAGCTAGCTAGCTCAAGCTCAAGCTCAAGCTAGCTAGCTAGCTAGCTCAAGCTCAAGCTAGCTAGCTCAAGCTCAAGCCAGCTAGCTCAAGCTCAAGCTCAAGCTAGCTAGCTAGCTCAAGCTCAAGCTAGCTAGCTCAAGCTCAAGCTCAAGCGAGCTAGCTAGCTCAAGCTCAAGCTAGCTAGCTAGCTCAAGCTCAAGCTAGCTAACTCAAGCTAACTCAGCTAGCTCAAGCTAACTCAAGCTAGCTAAAGCTAACTCAAGCTAACTCAAGCTAACTCAAGCTAACTCAAGCTAGCTAAAGCTAACTCAAGCTAACTCAAGCTAACCCGAGCTAACTCAAGCTAGCTCAAGCTAACCCAAGCTAGCTAAAGCTAACTCAAGCTAACTCAAGCTAATTCAAGCTAACTCAAGCTAACTCAAGCTAACTCAAGCTAACTCAAGCTAGCTAAAGCTAACTCAAGCTAACTCAAGCTAACTCAAGCTAACCCGAGCTAACTCAAGCTAACTGAAGGTAGCTAAAGCTAGTTCAAGCTAACTCAAGCTAGCTAAAGCTAAGACAAGCTAACTCAAGCTAACTCAAGCTAACTCAAGCTAACTCAAGCTAACTCAAGCTAGTTCAAGCTAACTCAAGCTAACTCAAGCTAACTCAAGCTAGCTAAAGCTAACTCAAGCTAACTCAAGCTAACTCAAGCTAACCCGAGCTAACTCAAGCTAACTCAAGGTAGCTAAAGCTAGTTCAAGCTAACTCAAGCTAGCTAAAGCTAAGACAAGCTAACTCAAGCTAACTCAAGCTAACTCAAGCTAACTCAAGCTAACTCAAGCTAGTTCAAGCTAACTCAAGCTAGCTAAAGCTAACTCAAGCTAACTCAAGCTAACTCAAGCTAGCTCAAGCTAACTCAAGCTAGTTCAAGCTAACTCAAGCTAGCTAAAGCTAACTCAAGCTAACTCAAGCTAACTCAAGCTAACTCAAGCTAGCTAAAGCTAACTCAAGCTAACTCAAGCTAACCCGAGCTAACTCAAGCTAGCTCAAGCTAACCCAAGCTAGCTAAAGCTAACTCAAGCTAACTCAAGCTAATTCAAGCTAACTCAAGCTAACTCAAGCTAACTCAAGCTAACTCAAGCTAGCTAAAGCTAACTCAAGCTAACTCAAGCTAACTCAAGCTAACCCGAGCTAACTCAAGCTAACTCAAGGTAGCTAAAGCTAGTTCAAGCTAACTCAAGCTAGCTAAAGCTAAGACAAGCTAACTCAAGCTAACTCAAGCTAACTCAAGCTAACTCAAGCTAACTCAAGCTAACTCAAGCTAGCTAAAGCTAACTCAAGCTAACTCAAGCTAACTCAAGCTAACCCGAGCTAACTCAAGCTAACTCAAGGTAGCTAAAGCTAGTTCAAGCTAACTCAAGCTAGCTAAAGCTAAGACAAGCTAACTCAAGCTAACTCAAGCTAACTCAAGCTAACTCAAGCTAACTAAAGCTAGTTCAAGCTAACTCAAGCTAGCTAAAGCTAACTCAAGCTAACTCAAGCTAACTCAAGCTAGCTCAAGCTAACTCAAGCTAGTTCAAGCTAACTCAAGCTAGCTAAAGCTAACTCAAGCTAACTCAAGCTAACTCAAGCTAACTCAAGCTAGCTAAAGCTAACTCAAGCTAACTCAAGCTAACCCGAGCTAACTCAAGCTAGCTCAAGCTAACCCAAGCTAGCTAAAGCTAACTCAAGCTAACTCAAGCTAATTCAAGCTAACTCAAGCTAACTCAAGCTAACTCAAGCTAACTCAAGCTAGCTAAAGCTAACTCAAGCTAACTCAAGCTAACTCAAGCTAACCCGAGCTAACTCAAGCTAACTCAAGGTAGCTAAAGCTAGTTCAAGCTAACTCAAGCTAGCTAAAGCTAAGACAAGCTAACTCAAGCTAACTCAAGCTAACTCAAGCTAACTCAAGCTAACTCAAGCTAACTCAAGCTAGTTCAAGCTAACTCAAGCTAACTCAAGCTAACTCAAGCTAGCTAAAGCTAACTCAAGCTAACTCAAGCTAACTCAAGCTAACCCGAGCTAACTCAAGCTAACTCAAGGTAGCTAAAGCTAGTTCAAGCTAGCTCAAGCTAGCTAAAGCTAAGACAAGCTAACTCAAGCTAACTCAAGCTAACTCAAGCTAACTCAAGCTAGTTCAAGCTAACTCAAGCTAGCTAAAGCTAACTCAAGCTAACTCAAGCTAACTCAAGCTAGCTCAAGCTAACTCAAGCTAGTTCAAGCTAACTCAAGCTAGCTAAAGCTAACTCAAGCTAACTCAAGCTAACTCAAGCTAGCTCAAGCTAACTCAAGCTAACTCAAGCTAACTCAAGCTAACCCGAGCTAACTCAAGCTAACTCAAGGTAGCTAAAGCTAGTTCAAGCTAGCTCAAGCTAGCTAAAGCTAAGACAAGCTAACTCAAGCTAACTCAAGCTAACTCAAGCTAACTCAAGCTAGTTCAAGCTAACTCAAGCTAGCTAAAGCTAACTCAAGCTAACTCAAGCTAACTCAAGCTAGCTCAAGCTAACTCAAGCTAGTTCAAGCTAACTCAAGCTAGCTAAAGCTAACTCAAGCTAACTCAAGCTAACTCAAGCTAGCTCAAGCTAACTCAAGCTAGTTCAAGCTAACTCAAGCTAGCTAAAGCTAACTCAAGCTAACTCAAGCTAACTCAAGCTAACTCAAGCTAGCTAAAGCTAACTCAAGCTAACTCAAGCTAACCCGAGCTAACTCAAGCTAGCTCAAGCTAACCCAAGCTAGCTAAAGCTAACTCAAGCTAACTCAAGCTAATTCAAGCTAACTCAAGCTAACTCAAGCTAACTCAAGCTAACTCAAGCTAGCTAAAGCTAACTCAAGCTAACTCAAGCTAACTCAAGCTAACCCGAGCTAACTCAAGCTAACTCAAGGTAGCTAAAGCTAGTTCAAGCTAACTCAAGCTAGCTAAAGCTAAGACAAGCTAACTCAAGCTAACTCAAGCTAACTCAAGCTAACTCAAGCTAACTCAAGCTAGTTCAAGCTAACTCAAGCTAACTCAAGCTAACTCAAGCTAGCTAAAGCTAACTCAAGCTAACTCAAGCTAACTCAAGCTAACCCGAGCTAACTCAAGCTAACTCAAGGTAGCTAAAGCTAGTTCAAGCTAGCTCAAGCTAGCTAAAGCTAAGACAAGCTAACTCAAGCTAAACTCAAGCTAACTCAAGCTAGTTCAAGCTAACTCAAGCTAGCTAAAGCTAACTCAAGCTAACTCAAGCTAACTCAAGCTAGCTCAAGCTAACTCAAGCTAGTTCAAGCTAACTCAAGCTAGCTAAAGCTAACTCAAGCTAACTCAAGCTAACTCAAGCTAACTCAAGCTAGCTAAAGCTAACTCAAGCTAACTCAAGCTAACCCGAGCTAACTCAAGCTAGCTCAAGCTAACCCAAGCTAGCTAAAGCTAACTCAAGCTAACTCAAGCTAATTCAAGCTAACTCAAGCTAACTCAAGCTAACTCAAGCTAACTCAAGCTAGCTAAAGCTAACTCAAGCTAACTCAAGCTAACTCAAGCTAACCCGAGCTAACTCAAGCTAACTCAAGGTAGCTAAAGCTAGTTCAAGCTAACTCAAGCTAGCTAAAGCTAAGACAAGCTAACTCAAGCTAACTCAAGCTAACTCAAGCTAACTCAAGCTAACTCAAGCTAACTCAAGCTAGCTAAAGCTAACTCAAGCTAACTCAAGCTAACTCAAGCTAACCCGAGCTAACTCAAGCTAACTCAAGGTAGCTAAAGCTAGTTCAAGCTAACTCAAGCTAGCTAAAGCTAAGACAAGCTAACTCAAGCTAACTCAAGCTAACTCAAGCTAACTCAAGCTAACTAAAGCTAGTTCAAGCTAACTCAAGCTAGCTAAAGCTAACTCAAGCTAACTCAAGCTAACTCAAGCTAGCTCAAGCTAACTCAAGCTAGTTCAAGCTAACTCAAGCTAGCTAAAGCTAACTCAAGCTAACTCAAGCTAACTCAAGCTAACTCAAGCTAGCTAAAGCTAACTCAAGCTAACTCAAGCTAACCCGAGCTAACTCAAGCTAGCTCAAGCTAACCCAAGCTAGCTAAAGCTAACTCAAGCTAACTCAAGCTAACTAAAGCTAGTTCAAGCTAACTCAAGCTAGCTAAAGCTAACTCAAGCTAACTCAAGCTAACTCAAGCTAGCTCAAGCTAACTCAAGCTAGTTCAAGCTAACTCAAGCTAGCTAAAGCTAACTCAAGCTAACTCAAGCTAACTCAAGCTAACTCAAGCTAGCTAAAGCTAACTCAAGCTAACTCAAGCTAACCCGA